>NC_087065.1:19897122-20113601 GCF_963678635.1 Symsagittifera roscoffensis | reverse complement strand
TTTGCTTAGCAGTTTCTGCTGTTTTTTCGTAAACTTCTGGAAACATTACGTGTAAGCAATTTGTGGTGCTCTAACATTTTATGCATTGTGCACCTACAATTGGTTATGACCTTGCATAATTTTGTTATGCCCTGAAAAAGTTATGCCCTTGAATTTCTTGCTGAAAATTGGCAACCATAGTGAAAATCAGTAGGTTTGCGAGATCAAAAAAATGTGCAAAAATGAATCTATTCGGCCGAGTAGGGTTTTTAAAAGGCGACAACTATGCATACATTCGGCAATCGTCATGCTTTGAATTTGATTTCACACCAACCATAGCTGAAAGAATTTCAGTAGGATACATCATTCGATACCATTTGGCGTGTTTTCGCGATCATGTTACGGCTAGGATTAGGATTTTCTTAAGCGGAAAAATAGCGTTACCCCAAAGTTGCGGTCGGGACAGCAATGCGAGTTTAGGAACAAGAATAAAAAGCAAAAAATATTAACTTAGACTGTCGAAACAGTCAGTACAAATAAATACAAAAAAAGTTGAAACATTTTTCTGACCTGCTCATGCGGTTCAGTTTTTACTACTTCATATATAATCACTTTATCAATAGGACGAATATAAAAAATCAAAATTAAAGCAAATACTCATTTGAAATCAAACATTCTGACAGGTTTAGAAAATCAAAAGAACGCTACCGTTTATCTTTTTTGCACGATGGTGTCCAAATAACCCATTTCAAAGAACGTAAATCATGTAAACAGGTTAATGGCTCCGCATAATTCTAAAAAGTGAGAAAAATGGTTCCCTATTGTAAAAATTTGCTGCTTACAATTAACAAATTAAAAAGCGGATTTTCAACAAACTGCCATATCTACAAAACGCCATATCTTGAAGCCGAAATTTCAGTAGAATAACGTAAACTTGCATGTTATGTTGCGTAACAATACAAACTTTCGGCTTGTTGGGGTGGTAATCTTATTTTCGGTTTGTGGGCCCTTCGGCTTTCACAAAACACTATAAAATGAACATTTTTTTGTTTAAAACTTCTGCACCGCAAAACAGGTCCAAAATGACGTTTTAGCGGACTCTCTGAATAGTTTTGACCAAAAAATCTTGTTTTACCCCGACTCAAAATTGGTTTATATTGACGCCACACTACAACGCTAAAAGGCGTTCCGACAGTTTTGTAGGGCTGATCAGCCAGAAAGGTCTCTTATTTGACTTCTTCAAAAATATAAGAATTACTTTTATGTCAGATAACTTATCACATTTCGTGTATTCAGCTCTTTACTAATTGACTTCTTCAAAAATAGAAGAATTACTTTTATGTCAAATAAATTATCACATTTCGGGTACTCAGTTTTTTATGACTGATTGCGATCATCAAGACACATCACACACGTATGCCAGCCATTTTCTGAAGTTTGAATTAAGAACGATTAGGCAGATTTGACATTGATGGATGGGGAAAGATTGCTTTAATGTTTACTTCGCCAGTCATAATAACAAACATTTCCAGTATAAAATTGTATGTATTCTTAAATTCTTGCTATTTGATGCTATTTTATGTTTCTAAGTTTTTTTGAGCTTCAAATGTTGATCGAAGTTTATTTTAGAACTTCCGATAACTTATAAACGTTTTTTTTTGCTGTTCTCAAAATTTTCATGCTCCATGTTTTATAGCTGTGCAGCTGTTACGTCCAAATTAATATCAGGCAAGAGATATTGGTACTTCAAGCCTGAGTTTGTATATTTTTTTTGGACGTGATAAGAACACAGCTAAATAATATGGATCACAAAATCTTTGAAAAGAGTAGAAAAAAATCCAAGAGTGAACAAAACTTTCGGAAAAAAACTTCAAATAACTCGTGACGTTTTCAATGAAGCCTTTCTTTCTTGCATGTTAGAAGATTCGGAAATACGGACTTTAAAAAACATAAAAACCATTTTGAGATCTACTCAAAAAATTGAGGTAATGGGAGATACAACTGATTTAATGTTCCGAACCTCATATGACTTGTTTCCGACAATTTTGGAACGAGTGTCACCATGAGTTGATTTAAGGGTTGAGAACCACTATAGTGAATCTAGATAGAGAAAAGTTTTATTTTAAAATATTTTTGGGCAAAGGATGATATGAGAAACCTGCAGGTCATTGGCAAAAGGATCCGAAATTGGGACCTCTTTAAGTATTTTAAATTCAATATAGGGGTGGCAATTCGTTTCTAGGTATCAAATGTAGGTAATGTAGGCATGCATTTCGTGTGTGATTTTTACTCGATTTTCTCAAATATATGTAATTTCTCACTTTGTGGCAATGTAAAGTGGGCCACAGTCAATCACAACGACAGCTGTTAAAACTACCACCGTTTTTGATGGGACATTAAGACAACGTTAAACTATTGCTGTATCGTCCTAATGTCCTATCGTCCTATTTACCTAGCACCTGTAAAAATTTTCTCTTTTCACTTGTTATACTCAAAAATTCGAGTCATTTGTAATCATTGTGAGGCATAATATCAACATATATGGAAGCGAGGAATCGCCTAAATCGTTTTTGTTGATTGTTTGATGGCTCTTAGTACATTGCAAAAAAAACCTTTGAATCAATAGAAGTCAATTTTTTAGACAATATAATTGATATTTTTTGAAAGCTAAAAAGACATTATAAACTATGGGTCTTTTACAAATCCATCGATTTTGCTAGGAAAGCTAATCAAAACGGCGCTGGCAAAAACGAAGCAGTTCCAGTCAGGGGGCGGATCTCTGATTTTCTCGGTGGATTTCGAAAATTTTTCGAAAGCTTTGTCGATCTTTTTTAAGGTTGACCAAATGGATTTTCTGATTTCTCCCAAATCACTCTAAGGGCCGCAGTTTGGTCAAATTTGGCCAAGAAAATTATTTTTAATTGTTTTAGTCAAAAATGGATAACTGGAAATTTTAAAAAAAAAGTACAAAGGAGGGATTCGTGGGGTCGGCAGGGGGTCAAATCCTTGAAAGGAGAGGGGAACCCTCTTTGTAGAACAAAAAACATCAGTTTGTCATCATAACGCAAAATTGGCCCCAAGGATTGGATTTGTTACGCATGTAAAATGTAAAATCCCAATAATTTTTGGCAAGCTAAGTATTGGATTCAGCGTTTTATCTTGAGAACTGCATGTAGTGTAGTGAAAGCCATGGAGTAGTACGTAGCTTGCTTTTGACTAATCAATACGATAAGTTTTAAGTAAGCAAACAGTCGAACTCAGAAAAACCTGTGTCCAGAAACCCAAGTAAAGAAAGACTGGTCTACACGCTCCCAAATCAGAAATACTGAGGCTATCTTTATGAAACCTATAGGATGGATACTCGAGATTTTTGTGCCGAACATGCATAAATAAGACCTCTCGGATCCTCCTGGTCTAAAAGATAACGGTTCCCAGAAGTGCAAATAGCCCTCTTAGACCTCAGTATCCTTAAGGGAATAGTCCTTACTCCGACCTTCTGATGTCATTGAACGAAGGTAGCCAGAACTTTGAGATACAATAGGTAGTTAAAAGGGACATCATGTAGTACATTTTCGCGCAAATACGACGGTTGGACCGCAAATGATAAGCACTTGAGAAAAACACCCCCTTTCACCGGAAATCGGGACTTTACTCAAATTAATCAGCGATGACTTAATGCGTTTATTGCATTTAAACAGATACTAAGCACAAAAAAGGGCCTTGTGAATGGAGTCCTTCCGTCAACTCATTCCACTGATAATAGACTTCTAACGGAAAAATTATGAAGGACATCAAAAATGGGATAACTTTGGAACACAAGGTTTTATAAAATCTCCCAGGGCATCCTATATCGAGACAAAACATTGACCCCATTGATCCTTGGGTGGTCTTTAATTGATTTTTAGGCGCTTAGGGTTAAAATAGCTTAAAAAAACTCAGGATTTACACCGGGAAGCTTCCCATTCCCCAGCCCAACCCTCGGAAAGGAGAGTCGGTCTGCTTACTTGTAATTGGGCAAATTTTTTTCCTTTGAGAAAACAAGGAGAATATAAAGTAAAATAGCTGTTGAGTTGCACCCTTGAAGTAGTGGATTGACTTACAGTGACACTAGGCAAACATTGGTTGAACTTAGCTTTGGCTGTTGGAATTTCATTATCAACAAGGCTAAAGAATATTAGTCCCAGAGGAAACTAGCAGTATTAGAGGCGTCGCATGAGAACTAACCCTCCTAAAAAACCAATGCGTCGAATTTGTTCCGTAGCTCCTCGTCAATGGTTTTTTGGCTCAATTTGATCTCTAACAGATGAAGTACGTTCACTCAATTGCTAGAAGGTTGAAATTGAAATAGAGAATGGATGAGAATTTAGATGCTTGACTTAAGTAGCTACCCTTGAAAAAACCATCCCCTACCCCGGTAGGTTGAAACACTAAAGGGATAATTAAATTTCTTTGGAGCTTTATTTATTGAATATGATGGTTTAGAGGTAAAACTGAACTTGATATTTGCGCAATTTATTTGTAGATACTTTTAATTAACTTGGCATTCGTTATTATTGTGTTCAGAGGAAAATACCGGGTAGGACTTTGCGCACGGGTACCAGAATAAATGTCAGGATTTGTAGGAGCGATCACAAATATAACTATAATTAAGTTTCAAGAAGACAGACAGGAGAAATTTACTGGTAGCCAACACTTAGGCAGAAAAATTAAAACGAGATAAGTACATAATTGGTTCTCCAAGTAAGAAAGAACAATTGAGCAAGCCAATGAAAAAAATTGGTCCGTGAAGGACGCTTTTGTTTGAGGAAAAGTCATTTGTGTTGTGTAGTAGCTTAGTTGATTTGAACCCTAGTGAAGTACCGGAAGGAATTACTTGTGTGAACGTTTTGAATTTTCGAATATGGCAAGTTGGAGGATTTGGAATTGAGTCAAGCGAGAAAGGACGAGCAACTTAACGGGGGATGGCCGAACAGCTTGAAGCGCGGGCTTCGTTATCGAAGTTGTTTAACAGCAGTTAGCATATTTTCGGTTTTGTAAGTGTTATTTTTATCCTTTGCTGTTGACAAAGAGTTTTAACATTGTGCCTATGATTTGTTGAAATAGCTAGAAACGCAACAGAAGTGGCGAAAAAAGTGTCAGCCAAGGGGGAAACAGCGTAAATTATTTGATTGGAGGATTCTGTTTGACCACTAACATAACCATTTTAGAATTTTGGATAAATTCGGTACAAAGGGCAAAACTTTGAGGGCGTTAAGTAGAGAGAAAGCAGGCTTAGAGTAGAGGTCCCTCCCTATTTGTGCATCATAACTTCCAATCTCTGTATTCTGTTCATTCTTGAAAAATGTCAAAGAAAACTAACAGAACAAGAAATTTTCGAAAAAGCTCATCAATATTGTTTTCCAAAAATTTGTTCCAAAACAACTTAAGTTGATTGCTCTGCTCAATGTTTTTGCAAAATTTTGCTCCCTTAAATTCCTTTAAAAAATTAAACAGGCGCTCAAATTATAGACCAGGACATCCGGCAGCAGTGATTTTTGCAAAACAACTAATTCTCCGCGTTTTATACTTGAATTTATGGTTAAACAAAATTTTATGGAAATTACTGATAGCAAAAACATGTTCAGGAAAATATAAAAAGGAGAATAAAATGCAAAACAGTATTTTTTGTTCATTAAAACTTTTTTTTGTTCAATTTTCAACCTTTTTTTGGGTCAAATACCGTTGATTAACTAGACAAGATCAATTGATTTATGACTGATAATAATCAATTTAAAAGACTGAGAAGCAAAACAAATTTGTAATCTAATGTGAATAAAAAATATCAGATACATTTTTTTGAACATTTATAGAATTTTTTCGACCAATAAATTTTAATATGAAAATGCACTTGACCCGCTACGATCTTAAGTTTTGATTCAGTCAAAATCAGGACAAAAAATCAATCATAGTTGCTTTTCAACTCCTAAGGTAGCTGGCCGCAAAATCATAACTTTGAAAACCATCAACACAATTTTATTTTTGTAACAATTTTGCCAACAATTATGGGCAAAACTAAGCAAAATATTTGAAAAAAAAACAATGGAAAAAAATGATGGAAAAAGTTACCTACAAACTGAAGGCAATTTTTTCATAATTCTGACACAGAGACGAAGCAGAGCTTTCCCACTTGCAATCTTTTGGACGATTTAGACGAAGAAAAAAAGTTAGTAGAAGAATTTTGTTTCGTAAGTCTTTGGGCGCCCAGCTATAGTACAAGGTATGTGTGTTTGATTTTTTTGAGTTTGTAATACTAAGGCAGGACCAAATGCATAATTTCAAAGTAGGACTTTGCTCAAAACCGCAGTTAGTTTTCTACTAAAATCCTTGAGAAAAGTACAATTTTTGAGATTTTGGAATTTCTCTAAGACATAACGTTTTTTTTAAAAAAAATTAAAGAATCGCATCTTCTGAATTGCGGCAAACCGGTTCTTTCGATTGAGTCTTTCATCTTCAGTTTGACACAGTAGTTTTTAATTGTTCAAAGAGTAACTAAAAACGATCATTCATGAGTCATTCAAGTCTTGGCCGCTAAAGTAGAGAACGCTCCCGAAAACGAATTTCAAGATTGAAAGATGACCTGAGAATGGGCACGGTAGTTTTCGAATAAAGAAAAAAAATTCCAAAAATTGGTCAAAGTTTCAAATGTTTGACTTGTTCTTTTGATTGAACCTTAAATTTATTGTTAAACAAAATTTTATGGACGATTACGATTACACAAAAATTTTTGAGAAAACACGTATATGAAAAAAAATCAAAAAATGTTTTGTTTTGTTCAATTTTCAACCTTTTATGGGTCAATTACCGTTGATTAATTATGATTCGACAGGATAGTTTATGAGAAAAGTCCAACAACGGTCAACAAATCAAAAATTCGACAATCATAGCTTTTTGTTTGAAAAAACCTGGCTGTAGCCCTTTAAACAGAAAAAATTCATGCAGTCTGTTATTTTGATTGAAATTAAAAGCACTAATTTGGGCAAGTCGTTAGAAAAAAGCCAAGAATTTCAAAAAACGGTGAAAAAAAAAACAAAATTTTGACTTTCCGAGGGCCAAACTTTTTTTGTGTCAAAAAAAATTGGGTGTAGTCGCGTTTGTAAAAGAGGTTTTCACAAATTGTTCTTCAGATTAAACACAAAGCCTTAGATATTGGAGAGTATTTTTGAGACAATTTAAAGTATTTTGAAAGCGGTAAAATTTTTGTTTCATTTTTGCAAGGCCGATCACTTTCTGTAAAAAAATTATGAGTCGCCGCTAATGCAGGGGAGCTTCCCACTACCCTTTCTCCTCATTGATTCCCCAATTTTAGAGCTTGGAGTTTGGTGTTCATGAAAAATCAAAACTGTCAAAATTTCAGAAATTTGACAATTTAGAGGGCCATAATATTCTGTTTACAAAGTTTAGGCGTAGCCGTATATGCATGTGACTTTTTAAATCCATTCTATTCTTTGAACCATAATCTCAGATTTGAGAGGGTAATGTTTGAGAAAACAAAAAATCAAAAATAAGGGTCAAATATTAACCGCACAGGTTTTTTCGAAGGCTGTAGAGCAGGGTAAAGTAAAAAGAGACTAAGGGATTTCCAAGGCGTCTTTAAAAAATTGAATAAAAAACCCAATCCCATATATTCATCGAGCAGGAATTCTAAGCAAACATGCCAAAAAAGACAACTGAGTTTTAATTTAGCAACAGAACGAAACTTACAAAGCGGAAACAGAGCCGACAATCTTTGAGCAGACACCAGTTGAGCCGGAAAAAAAATTATTTTATTTAAAAAATCGTAAAAAATCCGCCTGAAATTACCATACAACCACTTGCAATTACCATCATTTTTGCTTACAGCACAAGAAAAACCGTGATGCGTAACTAAGCCGACAAAATTTGAGCAGAGACGAAAATCCGACAAAAAAGTTTTTACCTGAAAGAAAATTCAATCGCATTCATATTGAAAAAAACAAGGTCCAGTCGGGATTCAAACACCTGCCGCTACCTGAAAGATGGTGTTTTAATTGATTTTTCAAGAAGTTGATCGCGACAGCCTGCACATGAAAGTAACAGCACACTTTTTACAAATGTGTAACAGAAGTTGCTTACGAAAACAGTCTAGATCCCGATTACAAGATACTTGCTTTCGCAAGTCTAATGCGACTGGCTCGAAAACATCTGGAGCTGAGAGTAGCCAGATTTAATTTATGGAGCATTTATTTTAAAGTCATAAGCACAGACTACTGACTTTATCATGTTAATTAACTCCTGTGCTGGTAATGCGCGTTGATTCATTCATTGCCTGTAGATTAGGGTCAGTCCAGTTTGTGTGGATGGGCAGGTGAGTTTTTGAGGGTATACGTTAAATGTGAAGTGTTCACGAGGAGCTAGTGCAGTGTCCGTGTGTGGTGTAGTGTAGGTGAATTAGTGCTAATTGGGATGTTGTGTCCATAGGGATTATAGGGAGAATGGGGGGTTGATGAGGGGTGAATTGGGCGCTGAGGGGTCTAGTATCCCTTTCAGTCCCCTCACAGACTCTCTCATCAGTGGTTGAGTGAATTGACATCCAGTTGAGCTCCCTATTTCATCACCTATTATTTCCGTCTTTATTACATTACTCTTATCCTCAACTGCACAAAGAACTGCACCAAGCAAATAGACCTGAAGTCTTGGCTGTATCATCGTCTAGATATGGGTATTGAGTTATAACCAGTCTCTCTCCTAATTATAATCTCGATTGCTCACTTCATCGAAAGAAAAGAGATCAATGGGATGTTCCAGCACTTTATTTTTCATGATGGTCAACACTGAAAAAACTAAAATCTTGATGCAAGTTAATTGGAGCGTTATGAAATTGAAATACTCTGCAACTTTGAACTCGATTTAAAACAAAAACAAGACTGCTCGAATCAGGGCGAAGCCCTGAATGTTTCGACTGCATTTTAAGATTTATGGAGCAGCAGTACTAACATAAAAAATAAAATGAAATAAAATAAAATGAAATTTTTTTTTTAATTTGAAATTTTTTCAATGAAAATCATCCCCCCACACGCCATTTGAAGTACAAAAAGATAGATTTTGTTCCTTGTAAGAAATCAATTATGGCAAATAAGCTTCGTTCAACCAATTTGGAACGATTTATAAGACGGATTAAATCTCCGCTTACGCGTTAATAGCGCGAATTATATCGCGCGTTAATTGTCCCAAATTGGTCAAAATGGCAATCTTTAAACCCCCGTAACTTTACGAAAAATGATCACAGGTGAAATATCTTTTCAAATTTAAGCTCAGGGCAACAATGGCTTTCGAATGATATAAAAAATTCCGTCAAAAATGGCTAGTTAAAAAGTCGAAATTTGTCTGAAGAAAAAAAAACCCACCCCGAGCACAAATATTCCGTTACTTTCGTATCGAAAGTCGGAACAAAAAAAAAATGCTACATTGAAAATGCACTTTGACAGGAAATCTTTGCTTAAAATTCAACAAACACCAATTTTCTTCCAAAAAATACATGATCAGTTGAGGCGATAAAATAATCTAGTGTCAGAAATGCAAAATTTATGTTCAAATTGTATGAAGTAGAAAAACATCAACTTAGGAAAAGCATATCAACTTTTAGTCTGTATGCTTTTGGTGTCCTTTAAGTCACAGAAACTTATACTCTACATGAAAAAAAAACATTTTTTAAAAACTATTTGTTCCGACTTTTGTAACGAAAGTAACAAAATATTTTCTCGGGTGGTTTTTTTCAACTAGCCATTTTTGACAAAATTTTTATATATTATTCAAAAGGTATTGTTGTCTTGAGCTTAAATTTGAAAAAATATTTTACATGTGATTATTTTTTGTGAAGTTATTGGGGTTTAAGGATTGTCATTTTGGACATATTGGGGCAATTAACGCGCGATATATTTCGCGCTATTAACGCGTAAACGGAGATTTAATCCGTCTTATAAATCATTCCAAATTGGTTGAACGAAGCTTATTTGCCAGAATTGATTTGGTACAAGGAACGAAATCTCTCTTTTTTGTACTTTATATGGCGTGTGGGGGGATGATTCTCATAAAAATTTTCAAATTAAAAAAAAAATTCATTTTATTTTATTTCAATTATTATTTTTAAGTTATTACTGCTCCATAAACCTGAAAAAGCAGTCGGAACATTTAGGGCTTCGCCCTGATCCGAGCAGTCTTGTTCGACTTTCAAAGAAAACGGAATATTTATGCTCGGAGTTGTTTTTTATTCAGTCATTTTTTACCGACCGAACTAATAATTTTCAACATAAATTTTATACCCCATTGAAGATATCGACTTCTTGGTTTTAAATTTAAAAAGATATTTTACCTCCGATTATTTTTTGTAAAGTTCTGGGGGTTTGAAAATTGTCAATTTGGCCATGTTCTGACTAAATTATGCGCGCTTTGAAGATTTTATTCATAATGCTGAGAGCGTAAACAAAATCGTTCCGAATTGAATTGAGGCTAGCAAAATTTTACCCTTTGATATTGTCCGAAATGTATATGTTTTCAATGTTTTCTTTTCTAAAAACTATTCGATATAAATTAAAGGACAATCGGAACTTTCAGGGCTTTGCCCTGATATACGAGCAGTCTTGTTTGTTACTAGGAGCGAAGTCTATCTCTATATACTTCATATGGCGTGTGGGGGTATGATTTTCAGGGTTTTCATGATACGGACCAATCAGGGACATTCAGGGTTTTCATGATACGAGCAGTCTTGTTTTATGATTTGTTCTTAGGTGCTTTTAAAACTTGTTTTGCTTGTGGCAAGCGAATGAAGTTGATTTTCTACTAGGTAACTACAGACCAATTTAATTAGCGATCAAAAGATTGAGTAATCATGCTGAATGGAGAAATTACTCACAAATGTTGGTTGACCTTTTCCAATAAAGCAAACAATCATAATGTTAGAACACTTGATCGGTCAAAATTTCCCTCTGAGGACAGAAGGGCCAGTTTAGTGCATGTATGTCAAGTGATCAGCTACCAACCTTCTCTTGTAAGACCAAAGTACCATTGCAGCAAAGTGTCTTTGATCCTTTTTGATTCGCTATATTGGCGGATTAGCTTCAATAAACGAAGCCCCCTTTCATCCGATTCTTCACACGCAATTGCTTCCGCTGTCTAATTATATGTATACACCTTGCGGCAAATTACCCCATTTATGCTTAAGTTTTGATCACATACTAAACGTACCATTACACTGGTCTTCGACTTTGCATGTTAAATAATGCTGTCAGAACCCTGAAGGTTCTGAAGTTATACGCCAATTATATGTGGTGAAATTGGGATCGGATAATGTCATTGACTTGAATTGATGAAATTATGCAATCAGATTACGTAATATTTGTGACGTCAGCAAAGGTGGTTCAGTTAGCAATTCATCTTTGTCAGTGATTTTGTTCTTTTTTTAGTAGCATTAGAGGCTGGTTTTGACGTTAGTTTGCAAAGACGTTAGGGGGAGGAAGGTAATTGTAGGCTGAGGTGAGGGAGGGGTTGAGGAGTTGTATTTTGAGGCGATATCAAGTGGGCAATTGAGGTCAGGATGAATGGACAGCAGGGATTGGGGAGTGAACAGGGAGTGAACAAATGGAAGTCACCATAGTCGTGATGGCCACAGCAACTGCTCATATATAGTTAACAAATAATCAATCCAACTCCAATAACTCCCCACCTCACATGTCATGTGCAGCACTCACACCAACTATACAGGCACTATACAATACATCGCCTTTTGTTACTCTATATCGAATCGACCAAGTGCTGACGATAGTCTGCAAAGATGACTTTAGTTACGCTTGACAAAACTCTTGCACAAGATCCGTTGCAAAATTTATGCACGCCAGAAAAGCAGCGTCTACCAAATATAAATAAATGCTGGAAAAAAACGAGTAATAGCAAAAGTTTGCAAAAAGGCGATGAGGAAGCTTGGAAAAGTTGCAGACTTTGTCTGGTACAGATGTAGGGTTTATCTATAGGTCTTAGATAGAGGCGTTTGAAACCAGAATCTTTTCAGAACTGGAGTTCGTCTCAACAGGATTTAACAGCATTCTAATCTCTACACTTTTCCGATAATCATCAGTACTTCAGTTTTCTTACTATGAATCAAATTTTAATCGGCAGCTAAATTTCGTCTAAAAGCAGCAAAGGCGAGATATAAGTTTATTGATGTTAACAAAAGCATGATTAGTGGTAATAATGCTGACATAATTGCCAAATAGTGGCAGTTAGTACAATCAATTCTGGTCAAAAATTGACTACTTCTTGAAAGCCAAAAATGGGTGATAATTTAACCCGGTTTAAGTTATTGGTAATTTTGATGATGGCTTGGTTAACATTAAGTGCTTAACCTGGACGCTCTTCCTCGGGGATTCGTCCATTTGACATCCCAAAGCGTCAACGCTTTGCTACTATTTAACTACATCCATTTGCGGTCAACTGACATAAAAAAAAGACCTTTTCGGCGCTAATTACATGGCTTTAAAGAGGGGGCAAAAAGCATTTTCTAGTCAAAACATTCAAACAAGTTTTTCGGCCTGCTAATTAAAAGTTGCCAGTGGTGCAGAAAGTTCTTGTAAAATAGGGCTGTAAAAGTGTTTTTGGTGGGCTCGGAAAATACATTTAGTGAATCCAAAAAAGGTCGACAAAATATTCAACCCTGATTATCTCTATAATAAAAAATATTTAAATTCATTTTCAAGAAGGGAACAGACTCTATTATTATTTACACAACTCATAACAATAAAAAATCCCATCTTGGAAAGAACGCCAAAAAGTTGGCTGCATATCGAGTGGTGTCTTCACAAAGTGGTGTCTATTTTATTTCAAACGGAGATTAGATACCATAACCATATATTCCTCATCCTACAAGTCTACTGATAGAGTAGATTTTTCTATAAAACATTCATGCAACTTTTGAGAATGAGTAGCAGCATAGCAGCAGTGTAAACTCAGAGTGGCTCAGCGATGAAGTTGGAGGTGCGTATAAGTGACAAAGAGATAATTCAGTTAATCGCCACCATTTACCTGTGTCCACGCAACTGGGTCTCCTCCTCCCCTTCTCTCCTTCCCTCCTATCCGTCTCTGTGCCACGTGAACAGAGCTGCAGAGGAAAGAGAGCAGATGTCGCCATATAACTTTGACTGCTAATCGTTTCCTGAGACACGCAATAAGAGCAGGAATTTCGCCATGTCGCCCTTTATTAGTAACACACTCCGTTTCGGATATAGGGCCAAATAGGAATTAACGGAGGCGACGGGAAAAGCAAGGCCAGATGGAGCAGGCTTGAAGAGCCAGGGGGTTGATAAGGCAAAAGAGGGCGAGGAGGCGGAGAAATAGAAGAATCAACGAATCGCTAAATTAGGACACTGCTTCTGGAAAAAGATATGGAATCTGTAAAAAAAATTCTAAAAAAATCTGAACATGAACTATCCTGGGTAGATGCAATGAATTGGCCAGTTTGTGAAAAAACATACGTCATATTCCCGCATGTAATTAAAGTATATAACCGTTACTGGTCAGTTAAAAAAAGCCGTCGAAAATTAAGGAACTTATAAATACGAGCTTTCATCAGTGAGCGTGTAGGTTTTTCCATTTGTTTCAATTTATTCAAATACAAATTCGAGTAACAATCCTCATATCACTGCAAAGTTTTAAATTCAAGTTCTTGAACAACAAGACTACTCGTATCAGGGTTAAAACAACAAGACTACTCGTATCAGAGCTAAAACAACAAGACTACTCGTATCGAAGAGCTCCGCGGAAAATCAATTTCATAAACCTAAAAAAGGTCTGCAAGTTTTTTGAACATCCGCCTTCTTCAAGAAAATCCCAGATCCACCTCTAGTGTGTTTGCATTCCTCGTTTATGATTTTTTTTGTAAAAGTATTTCAACTTCCACAGCTATATGATAAAATTTTAATGAAATTTTGAAGTCTTTCATGGATCAAATTTAAAGCAGCAGATTAAGTGGGGCTCTGCTTTTCAATCATGATACCACCTTCAACTATTCCCTGTAGCTTAACTTTTTGATGTCATTATTTATTAAACATCAAACGCACGATTTTGTATAAACCGGCGAAAATCTTTCCTATTTGAGTTTTACATGGTACAAAATACATTTTATTTTAGAGGTTAAGAACAAAACTAAACATTGAAAACTATAGCGAACATTTAAATAATGTTTTTCTGTCAAAGTGATTTTTTAATTCACTTGGTGCAGCAATAGCACACACTCAGGAAATTTGTTAAGTGGCTCCCCTTGAGCAGACTAATTTTCACAGCTAGGTTCTTCGCCCATTTCAATGAGAGCAGGACAGGTCTTGATACTCCTAAAATACACTCATCTATTTTTGGTACATTTTAGCTAGCACAAAAAATGGCCTGATATGTCTACATTTTTTTTCCTTTTCATTTTCAAAAAATTCAGCAGTTATCAATCGCCAAGAGAAAGGACCAACATGAAACCTGTTCAGCTTTTTGTTTAAAAAATGAAAAAGCTGTTGACCTTTTTTTCAAGTTGACCAAAAGTTTTGTATTGGGGCCCTTTGTGGAAAATTTTGACCAAAAAAATGCGTTTTTATCAGCGCGCTCTCTCCCTTAAAGATAGGATATAATGGTCTCAGAAAAACTTCAGATTAGGCAAAAATGGATATCGTAAAATAGTAGCAAAAGGGTAAATTCTTTGGATAGGCAGGAGGTCGAATTCCTAAGTTCGCTACTGTTTTGATTTATAGCGTAGTTTGGTTTCCCCCCTCTCATGACCCATCCAACCATGAAAATTGATTTTTAGGGGATTATAATTGATTATTTTAATTATTTAAAAATCCATTATAATCGACTTTTTTGACAGTATAATCGACTTTTTAGGCCACAAAAATCCATGAAACTCGATTTTTTTTCTGCAGAAAAATGTTTATAGCTATTAAACTCTTGAAACATTTCAACCACTGAAACACATGTTTATGCATGTCCCAGGTCTTCCCCCATCACATTTTTCAGTGGGGAGGGGCAGTAGGCTCGGGATAGTGGGCGAATTCTATTTTTTTATTTGGCGATGGTAAAAAAATAACTAAAATTGATATAAAAAACTATGCTGTAATTGTTTAGTTCAAAACGAATTTACAGCAAGCGGACGGATAAATTGTACAGCAAATAACTGAAAAGAAGTCAGCGCCTCAGGATTTTTTGTATCATATTTATATTGATGAATTTGTTTGAAAAACACAAAAAAATTGGCCAAGGGCGAAAAAATGTGTTATCTTACTGCTCTATAATCTAAATAAAACGTGTTTTTTTGTTTAATCGTTGAATGTAAGAGAGGAAAAATGCTTGTTTTTGCAACACACAAAAAATCGAAATGTTCATAAAATGAAGTGGATTGAGTGAGTTGAAAACTATTCATAACTTTGATATACTTTTGTGCTATCGGACACTCTACTTTCTATTTATATTACGTATTTACATTAGTTATATTGCAAAATGGATGGATTCTTTTGTCTGGATACTTTGTTTTTAAAAAATTTGTCACATTAGAAGAAAACATACGCATTTTTTGTTCCCAGCTGTAGCGGATTTAGGGATTGGGGCATACGCCACTAATCAGCATTTTGACTCTCTGTTCTGCCGACCAAAAAGGTTTGGGATTATCCATTTATGGCTGAAAGACGCTAAATTGTTTTGAAAGGCATCTTTGGGGCCAATGTATACTAATTTTGAAGGAAAGCGCAAGCTGAGAAATCAAAAATTCTTGGTCAACATTTTCCAAAACATACAAATAAAATCTTTTTTATGTTTTTTTTTTCAATTTTGCCTGCGGTCAAAAAAAGGCCTTTATGGTGATTTGGGAGAGCTCAGCAAAATCTCACACTTCGAGAAAATCCTAGGTCCTCCACTGGATCTTTTTTGTTGTTTTTCCAGATGAAACCAAGTTTGATATGTGTTCGGTTTAACCAAAATTGTGAAACGTTCAAGACAAGTTTTTTTTTCGCTGAATCCATTTTTTTGATTTTTTTAAAACTATAACCCCACACGCTATATAAATTACAAACTGATTTATTTCGCATATAGCAAAGTATCAAATAGACCAAATAGCATACCACCAATATTAGCACGCGTAAGTAGAGTTTTAACTATATCGCGTGTTAATTGTCCCATTTTAGTCCAAATGGAGTAAGTTCAAAATACAAGATCGCAAAAAGTTATACTTTTTATTTTGAGCTCAAATTAATCAAAAAAGTAAGACAAAAAAAATTCTTGTCAAAAATTTGTAATCAAAAAGTCAAAATCCTTGTGGAGAATTATTTTTTAAAAGCAATTTTGGACAAAAATTTTTTGCCGACATTCAAAATCAGTGTTGCCGCGAATTCAAAATTCGAAAAAATACTCTATCGGGGATAATTTTTTGTTAAATTAAGGTGGTTTGAAAATTGCCTATCTGAGACAAAAAACGTTGCCAAAAAATTTCTTGTTATCAAGGGGTAATCGACTAATTGATTCGACAGTAGTCATTCGAAATTGATTTGAGGCAATTCACTTAAAGTTAATATTACTTTACTAGTCATTAAGAACACCTGAAATTATGCATGGCATACCAAGTGGGGGAATTCTTTCTGCAGTGGTCCTGCTCAATAATTAAATAAAATTTTCAGTAAGTGAATCATCCCGCTCTCATAATTGTTCTACATTGCCTTGAAGCAATATTGCATTGAGATCCAAACTGCGTTACTTGCATAAGTTGTTATTTTAACTGTGCAACTACACGGCATAATTTGCTATTTTAACTCTGCGTATGCCTGAAACTTCAACTCTCAATATTTAATTTATTGTTAGGAAAAGCATAACACTAATGCGCGGTTTTCATACGTTACCACAATTATGTCTCTTTGTACTTTATATAATATGAAGGTGGAGAAATGAAAAAAAATGTAACAAAATATCTTTTTTTAAAAATTTTTTTTCAATAATTTTGTCAATTTTTAGCAAAAAATTTTTCATTGACTTTAAACGGCAAATGGGGCATTTAGGATTTTGTTTGATACGAGCAGTCTTGTCTTTGTCTTCGAATAAAAAAGTGGAATGTTTCTGCTCGGGATGGTTTTTTTCTCTAGATAAGTTTCGACTCGCGACTCACCTTTTTTGACGGAAATTTTTTTGTTTTTATTCGAAAAATAGTGTTGTCTTGAGCTCAAACTGTACAAAAAGCAATCAATTTTTGAAGAACTATGGGTGTTTAAAGATTGCCAATCAAGCGAATTTAGGACAATTAATGCACGTAATGTTTTATGCTATTAACGCTTAAGCGGAGATTTAATCTGGGTTAGACATTACTCCAAATTGAATTAAGGCATGCTAGTTAGTCTATTTATTAAGTAGCTATATGCGAAATGTATGACTTCGTATTTCAAATAGCGTCTGGGGGATTGGCTCTTCTTCTTTTCCCGCGCTTCACATAAACCATCAACTTTAGGGTGTAACGTGGAAGTTTTCAAGGTCAAGTATGAGGACCAAATATGTTTATCATGGCCTGTATAGTCGACATGCCAATTTTTGTGACAATCGAAGGGCAGGTGGGGTGGGAAAAAAAGCAGACACTACTGAAAAGCAGACACTACTTAAAAGACAGTGGGAACATTCAGGGCTTCGCAAATTCTCACATGCATTCTGGCAAGTTAAGGGATCTGGCAAAATCACGAGACATCGTATTGAATACAGGAAACTATTTTCTCTTTTATTTATGAGCCAGGAGGAAAAACTAACTTTGAATGCGATTCAAAGTTCAAAATTCAGTCGCAAAACAAGGTAGAAAAGTAGAAAAAAATATAAAATTGCATGTAATAAAGTCAAAAGCAGATAAAAAACAGTTTCACGTAGATTAACAAAATTTAACATATAGCTGCCTAAGGCAATATCTTCTAGAAAAACCCGAGTTGGATGATGTAACAACTCTTCTGGAGACTGAATTTTGGAATCGGAAAGTGGTTTTAGTGTGATTTGCATGTTATTTTCAGGCTCCTCATTCTTCTCCTCTTCCAATGATAACGGTAAGAGGTCAACTGAAGATATGTAACAAAAATATAAAGCAGCACTCGGGGTCATGACAATAAAAAGCATCTATCCGCATAGCTAGTCATCAGCAAAACTACATTCATGATAACTTATTAATTATAACTAGCACGTCTCCCTTCCTTGTAAAAACATCCTAAGCTCCCCTAACTTCCAATTAAAACTACTAATGGTGTAGAAAAAAGCGCGCAGCTCGCAGCATGAAACTATTTTGTCAACACTGCAATTCGCTCGTGCGCGGCAGGTTTCGGTTCTTCTATGGTGCTCTAAGTTTCTTGATCTGGCTTGTTTTATTGTAGCGGGTTCTCTTTTGAAAATATTTAGATAGTGATTATTTTGTTTTTGATAATCTGATTGGCCTATGATTCGCGGAAATTAAGCTTAAGTTAAATTCAGTTCTATGCCATATGAAAAACTCGCGTGCTGCAAAAAAACAAGCACGGCTGCTATTGTTTACATTTTTATACCGCAATCTTGTTTGATAAAAAATTTTTCTCTTTGATCGGTATGCTAAGAACTCTTGAAACATAGATTGTTTTCTATCACGCAGTTTTTACTATAGACAAGACAAAACACGGGCATTTATTTTCTATCTCAAACTGGTTTTAATTGCATACGGGCTATCTCATAAATCTCGAGTTTACATTTCAATTCTTGGTATCAGAGTTTCTAAAATAGTGGTGAAACATCTGAGCAAGAAACAACAAGCTTGTATTTTACTTTGTCTAGTACCGAGTTCAGAGGGAAAGGTCGCACGCTCCTAAGAAATTGCAACCCAAAACGCTCCTTTTGATTCTCTGCGATTTTTGTTTTTGATTGATACTATATCCGCCCCTGCCTGTGAAGATACAGGGCTAAGCGCTGATGCAAGGGTCCAATTAGGGAGGGTTCCGCTACTCGACCTCCTGACTACCCAAAGGGTCCCCCACTTGGCATTAATTTACATCGATTTTTGTATGAGCGACCTTAAAAATTATCTAAAGGCCTTAAGAATTTCAAAGGGAAGTGCGCACCAAAAAAAGCAATGATTTGGTCAAAACTCGCCCAAAAAGTCTTAGAATGTCGCTTTGTCAACCTAAAAAAGGATGGCATTTTATTTTGAAAATCAGCACCCAATCGAGAAAATTTTAGATCCGCACCTGCAAGGATCAAAGTGGTTTCTCATCGATTAAATGTGTTTATGCGATGCGGCATTAATTCAATGACTAAAAAGAATATCTGTAAAAATTCTTGACTCTTTCCAAACAACTGCTCTCATCCTGCTACATTCTCTTCTTTTTGTCATTTCTTTTCCTGTAATTAAGCGATCCTACGAATCTCAATAACCTTTGTAAAACGTAATAGATAGTCACTAAATGGTGACCTCATAAGTAGTGCAATGAAAGCGTTTGTGTGTGTTTCAGACAGCAACCCTGTAATGGTGGAGATTGACATCACAGTTGCTAGTGTCGATCGCATTTCAGAGGTCAACATGGTAAGAACCTTTTTTGTTCCGGCTTTGGAAGAAAACGGAAAACTTATGCTTGGGACGGTTTTTTATTCATATTCAGTCATTTTTCGGCGATCGAAATAATAAATTTTAACAAAATTTTTTTTACTTTATTGAAGATATCGACTCCCTGATATTTTACCTCCAATACTTTTTTGCAATTTCTGGGAGTTTGAAAATTGCCAACTTGGTCAAATTCTGGACTAATTCATGTGCCTTTTGAAGATTTCATTCATGATTCTGAAAGCGTAACGCAAACTATTTATGCCGCTCAACAAAATCGTTCCAAATTGAATTGAGGCTAGCTCATCGGTCTGATTAATTTCATACGACTCAATTTTTCCCACTTGTTCTTTGATAATGTCCAACATTTGTAATTTTTCAATAAATAATTCTCCAAAATCTTTTTGATATGGATTAAGGGGCACTAGGAACATTCAGGGCTTTGCACTCAAATACGAGCAATCTTGTTAAACAACACTTTTGAAAAATCAAAAATAAACTTGCATCGGAAATCATTATGTTACGCATTGCTGCAAGGCGATTTTTCCCCGTTAAAAATTATTCAAAAAGCGTCTTTACTCAACAAACCGGTCGACAAAATGGTCAAAAAAAATAAGTTTCAATTTTCGAAGATAGCGACGGACTATTTGTGTTCGGGTTAGTTTTTCTTTAAACAAGTTTTCATTTTTTAACAAATCATTTAGACAGGATTCTCAATGAGTCGATGAACGTAGTTCAGACTCTTATACAGATCGTGATAAATCTTTTTTGTTTTTGTTTTGTCACGAAAAATCTTAAGATATTTTCTGGCTCAAGCTTACTTTTTCGCGGTTTGAGTTTCGTTTTCAGTTTAAGTTCAACTCAGTTCTTTTGTAGCAATGAAGGCAAATTTCGCTATCGAGCAGCAAAAATATATGTAAAATTAACAAAAAATTTGATCAATTTTGAGTTTCGAACATGGACCGTAATTTTCAGATTACCCAGCAGAACAACAAGTTTACGTACTGATCCAACTTTCTCATTAGGGTTACTTTTATCTCAAATTATGTCAATCGGCACTTTTTCTAAAAGTTTAAAGAAATTTATGGCCATCTTTTTTTCCTCGGAAACTTAAAAATTGTGATTTTTTCAGAAATCAAAACAATTTGTTCTGTTTCATTGTCTTTATTGAGTTTTTTTTCTTTCCGTCTCTTGGCTGTGGTTTACATTTCCGGCTTTCACAATAAAAACCAAAGGTTAATGCTCTTGACTATTTTTTCAGTCAATTTACGATTTTTTAACTAAACGTTTTTGACGGCGTTTTTTATACCATCTGAAAGATTTTGTTGTCTTGAATTCATTTATCTACGACAATTTTTTGTAATGTATAGGGGTTTGAAAATTGCTAGTTTGGTTGATTTGGGATAGTTACCACGCAATATATTGCGTTTTATAACTGCAAAATGTAACAGTTATAAATTATAATTTTAATTATAATTAAAAATTATAACAGTTGCAGTTGCAAAATGAACTGAGACAATTCGAGACGCTCTCTCTCTCTCTCTCTCTCTCTCTCTCTCTCTCTCTCTTTGTATTTGAGATAGCGTACTTTTTTTCGGTGTTTTTTTCTTCTTTTATTACAAAAAGTTTTTAATTCACCTTAAAGTACACTCAAATAATTTTTTTTTTGGAGAACCTCATCAAAATCAATAGAGTTGTATAGAGCAGTCGGGGCGTCACCGTAATAGGAGTAGTTTTTTGTATTATTACTAAGACGAATTTCATTTAAAAAAAGTTGTCAGCGTGCGGGGATGAATCCGGAAAGCGAGTGAGCTTGCACTAGCCTAATTTTGGTTGGAAACTGCTCGATGATGGTTGGTTAGTTTCATTGGCAAATTTTATATGTGTGGCGAGATCAAAAAGACTGCTTGCATATCAGCGCAAAGCTATATCATTTTGACATCAAAATAAAGTGTAAATTGTAAAATTTTGAGTGACACCCAACTAGCTTGCTTTTAATCAACTTGCAACGATTTTATGATCTAGTTAAATATTTCCCCTCTATTGCAATAGTGGGAGATAGTATACAATGTGCAAAATTCGTATATGCTTAACTGTTCAATTTTTTCTTTGCAGTAGGAAGAGAAAGGTTCGTTACAAGGTACATTAGGGGGGATTACTTAACAAGATCCCGATTTTGTAGTGGGGTAGTATATCACGTTATTATTCCCTAAAGTAAAACACAATACATTCTCAGCATCATGAATTAAATTTTCACAGCGCGCATAAACTTTTGCAGAGCATGGCCGAGTTGGCAATTTTCCAACCCCCAGAACTGCACGAAAAACAATTCAACGAAAGTTAATTATCTTTTTACATTTGAACTCAAAGAGTCGATTTCCTTATTTTTTAGTGTAAAAACTATTCTTTTGATCGCCATAGTTTGACTGAAAGCAAGATTGCTGTCCCGATTGCCCTCAATTGGAATCGAAGACTTGTTGCTTTAGAAAAAAATAAAAACAACGAATTTTGGTCGATATCAATTATCAAGTGCAAAAGTATGAGCAGTGCAAAACTAGCTTGCCTCAATTCATTTTGGAACAATTTTGTAGTTTTGGACAATTTGCCACGCATAAATTAATCGCATTACTCTGTCAGCATCATAAATAAAAATTTCAAAGTCCGCATAAATTAGTTCAGAGCATGGCCAAGTGGGCAATTTTCAAACTCCCAGAACTTTGCAGAACAGAATTGGAGGTAAAAATCTTTTGAATTTTTGAACTTATGAAGTCTGACTGAATAAATAACCACCCCAAGCATAAATAGTCCGCACTTTCTTCAAAAATGGGATTAATTAAACATGAGGACAACCTAAAATACAAACTGTTGATCCAGCTCCGAACGAAGATCTGCAGTTCTATCACTGATAAAGATTAGGTGCGACTCGCTTTCACAATAAAAACCAAAAATTAATGCTCTTTTCAGTCAATTTACGACTTTTTAACTAAACGTGAATAGCGTAAGGTAAAAAAAATTATTAGAAAAAAAAACACTTTTTTTCGGTGTTTTTTTCTTCTTTTATTACAAAAAGTTTTTAATTCACCTTAAAGTACACTCAAATAATTTTTTTTTGGAGAACCTCATCAAAATTAATAGAGTTGTATAGAGCAGTCGGGGCGTCACCGTAATAGGAGTAGTTTTTTGTATTATTACTAAGACGAATTTCATTATAAAAAGTTGTCAGCGTGTGGGGATGAATCCGGAAAGCGAGTGAGCTTGCACTAGCCTTATTTTGGTTGGAAACTGCTCGATGATGGTTCGTTAGTTTCATTGGCAAATTTTATATGTGTGGCGAGTTAAGCCACACTCGAAAATGGTCCATATTGGTTTGAGGCTCCAATTTGGTGTTTATCATTCGTCTCAAAATTTAGCAATTTATATTTGATCTTGGCACTCCAGTATATAATTTACCGAATTTTTTATATAGAAAAAATTGGTTCGAATCCATTTAGGGGGGAATCAGGATATCCAAATCTTAGCTCTGATATACGACCTGTCTTGTTTAGTTAGGTGCAAATTTGAAGGCATCTGTCAACTAATTACTGAAAATTATACGTAATTGTACACTACAAACCTTTTACGTAATAGATCCTAGTATACGAGACGTCACCCAATGGGGCGACCACCACTTCGCTCAAATCTGGTTACCAAGCTTTTCCATTGTTCTCCTTTTGGTACCATTGTATGGCAGCCCAAATTTAAAAATACAAATCAATCATCAAGGGGAGCGCGCGCCGAACAAAAGAAAAAAGGTTTGGTCAAAACCTTCTAATAATGCTTAAATATTTTTTTCCCAAAAAAGCCATCAGTATAGAAAAACTTTGCAGAAAAATGTAACTCAAGGGTTTAAAGAAATCTGAATTTATAAAAATGGTTGATCTAAAAAAGGGCGCCAACACTTCCACAAATTGCCCCACCGTTAAAAATTTCCTCGGCACGCCACTGAAATTTTAAAAACAATTTATATAACTTGAAGATCAAACTTTTGCTGATATAAATTTGTGTTTTTAAAACGTATGCTCATGCTGGTTTGCGCCAAACCTTAGCCATAATCTTTTTATTGTGTCATCGAGGATTTAATCTCCAAAGCTCCTGAAAGTATAAAAATTCGAATTCATTCGCAGCCTTCCGCTGAGTTTCTGACTGAGCCTGGTGAGATAGAGGAATGAACGAACGATCGAAATGGGATTGGGCTATTAAGTGGCGGGTTATCGGGGTCAGACTGAACAAACTATAAGTGATCTGGGGACAAATCTTCGTGATTGATTTTGTCTTTAATTTGGCCCGACTTAAATCGAATGCTCCAATGACCCTTATTATGTCACTATTATTACTTTGCAGTAAATGAACCGAGAAAAAGGACATATTTTATGACCAAATTAAAACAGAAACATAGGGGTTGATTTAGCAAGTGACTCTTTATGTAGCAGTCAAGTTTTATTTATGACTGAATATTAATGAAAAGAGCAGGGGACAAACATCCAGTAGTTTATCAAGTCAGCCCAATCTGGGATTTGTCAGCCAAGGTGTAAGACTATACACTTTTACATATCAAAATTCTGACACGTTTATTATCGTGATTGCGAGTTAAAATCGAACACAGTTGTAAACATAGTATGTCAATACTGACTTAAAAGACATTTGGTCAGCGTAATCTTTCTCTTGAAGTTATTAAGAGCCAGTCCAGAAAAGGCCTCTGTTGAAGTATCGGGCAAATCCATGCCTATAATGTTAGTCGGGAGCTTACTACCCATCTCCTATAAAACCCGGATCATTGAAAGTCTTGCCAGCAGTGCCACTTGATCGTGCTTTCACTACTCAGCTGGACTTAAACTACCTCTTTTCGCGATGATATATACCTTTGTTCC
This sequence comes from Symsagittifera roscoffensis, assembly GCF_963678635.1. Classification (NCBI taxonomy): domain Eukaryota; kingdom Metazoa; phylum Xenacoelomorpha; order Acoela; family Convolutidae; genus Symsagittifera; species Symsagittifera roscoffensis. The sequence goes on along the minus strand of NC_087065.1, from coordinate 20,089,118 downwards.
AAAACAGCCGAAAACTTCAAAGATCTCATTCTGACAATCGGTATCCGGTAAAATATCCTTAAATCATTAATTTTTATAGCTAGCCGTATGTTGATGCGATGCGGCTTAGAGCATTAACATATAGTGGCAGGGACACACCGAACAAATCCATCCATATGTTCTGGAATTGTTTTCTGCAGATGATACACTTTCAACTCCCCAAAGCTCATCCGGCTCATCTTCATCTTCTTAAAAGAGGCAGAGGAAGTTCAAGTCTGACATTGACGTTGAAGTCTGTTTTTGTCTTTGAGTTCTTTGACGCTCAAGTCTAAGAACTCCTACACATATGCTTTGATTTCTGACATTCAAAACTTACTTGAATCTGCGATATAAGAAAAGCAAGATAAGCTTTTTCTCAGATAGAAAATGAGAGGGGGTTTGTGAAACTGCAATTGTGTTTTCAATGTCAAAACTCATCATGGTATACTCATCATCGACTTCGCAAGATTTAATAACAGTTAAAATACTTTAACGGGTATAATAAATAAATGTCCCTGAGCAAACGCATAAACAGCGATATAAGTCAAGGAAAATGATTCAATTAAATCAATGGAGCGAAAAAAAAATAATTTAGATTGAGTTAAATTAGACAGAAAAAGGTGGAACCTTGAAACTAAACTGTGTCAGCTCAGCTTGCAATGTCAAAATTACTTATCACCTATTTCGTGTTTTTCTAATTTCGATTTTATGGTTTTGAGTTTGCCGATTTTCGAAGAAGCTAAGAGAACTTAATGCAATCTGGGATTTTTTCGCCAGACGCTATTTGACTCTCGTAATAACAATATTTTGACAAAATTGTTTCAAACTTAGTGAAAGATACAGTCGATATTAAATATGTGATTAAAAAAGGAACAACTTGCAACAAAAACCAACTCGTAAAAAATGACAACTCGCAAAATTTAAGGAGAGCGACAACTCAAAAAGGTTGAAAATTTTGTTTGTAACTTAAGAGTTTTGGTTTAAGGTCGCCTTGGTTTAAGAGTTTTGGTTTAAGAGTTTTAAGAGTTTTGGTTTAAGAGTTTTGGTTTTAAAATGATTCAATTAAAATCCAAATCCGTTATTGCACCGATTTTCAAAGTCTCACATTTGTGCCCGGGTGGTCCTTCTCAGCAACAAACTATGATTTTTAACTATCAATTTTTCTAATGGCGGAGTTTGTAAAATAATCAAAGAAATCCTAACGCTTTGAGCTAAAATTATATTTCACTAGATTGAATCCTGCCTATTGGAGCAGTTTAGGACGACTAATTCACGACATACCTTTATTGTAAAACGAAAAAATCTAGTCCAGAAATCATTGCAAATTTAAGAGAAGGTTGCTAATTTGTTTAAGTAAAGCTGCTTACTAGAAATTTAACACTTTACAAATGAAAGGAGTGTGGGGGAAGACTGCCTAAAGTTTTATATAGTTTTGAAATATTCATAATTTTTCTTTTCAAATACCTAAAACATTCCTGTCATTTTAAATTACGCGCCAGAAATTGTATATTTCAACAATGACCTCAATGAATTTTTGGAAAATTTTTCCATCCCACTAGAAACCAAATTCGGGAAATTCAGCACTTCGCCTTAACATTAATTCGTCAAATTTTGGGGCAGTCGGTAAATATCAAAAAAAAAACAATTAATCAACAAGACTGCCCATGTCAGAGCAAGGCCCTGAATAATCCGATTGCCTTTTAAGCTCTATGAAAAAGTTATCGCTTTATAAAATAAGTTCCCTAAAAAAGTAAAGACTTTTTTCAAAGTCTCTTTTCTTAGACTTTTTTGAAACAACATTCCCCTCACGCTATGCCTGCAAAGTACAAGCTTACTTTTTTTTGCATATAACAATTTATTAGAAAGCATGGCTCAATGCGATTTGAAACGAGTTTTGAGACCGATTAAATCTCTGCTTACGCGTTTATAGCAGGAAATACATCGAGTGTTTTTTGTCCCAAATTAGCCAAACTGCCAACCTACAAACCTGTTTTAAGAAAAATCATCAAATAATTTTTGGTCGATTTTAAAAAAATCTGCCACAAATTGCTGGTTAAAAGGTCGAACTTTGTCTGTAGAGAAAAACCACCCCGAGCACGTATACTCCCTCCCGTTCTTCAAAAGTCTGAAATGTAAACTAATTGTTAGTGAGATAATAATATTATAAAGATCAAAAAGACGGCTTGCATATCAGAGCAAAGCTATCTCATTTTGACATCAAAATCAAGTGTAAACTGTAAAACTTTGAGTGACACCCAACTAGCTTGCTTTTAATCAACTTGCAACAATTTTGGGATCTAGTTAAATATTTCCCCCCTATTGCAATAGTGGGAGATAGTATACAATGTGCAAAATTCGTATATGCTTAACTGTTCAATTCTTTCTTTGCAGGAGGAAGAGAGAGGTTCGTTACAAGGTACATTAGGGGGGATTACTTAACAAGATACCGATTTTGTAGTGGGGTAGTATATCACGTTATCATTCCATAAAGTAAATAACAAAACATTCTCAGCATCATAAATTAAATTTTCACAGCGCGCATAAACTTTTTCAGAGCATGGCCGAGTTGGCAATTTTCCAACCCCCAGAACTGCACGAAAAACAATTCAACGAAAGTTAATTATCTTTTTACATTTGAACTCAAAGAGTCGATTTCCTTATTTTTTAGTGTAAAAACTAATCTTTCGATCGCCATAGTTTGACTGAAAGCAAGATTGCTGTCCCGATTGCCCTAAATTGGAATCGAAGACTTGTTGCTTAAGAAAAAAATTTAAAACAACGAATTTTGGTCGATATCAATTATCAAGTGCAAAAGTCTGAGCAGTGCAAAACTAGCTGGCCTCAATTCATTTTGAAACTATTTTGTAGTTTTGGACAATTCGCCACGCATAAATAAATCGTATTACGCTGTCAGCATCATAAATAAAAATTTCAAAGTGCGCATAAATTAGTTCAGAACATGGTCAAGTGGGCAATTTTCAAACTCCCAGAACTTTGCAGAGCAGAATTGGAGGTAAAAATCTTTTTGATTTTTGAACTTATGAAGTCTGACTGAATAAATAACCACCCCAAGCATAAATAGTCCGCACTTTCTTCAAAATTGGGATTAATTAAACATGAGGACAACCTAAAATACAAACTGTTGATCCAGCTCCTAACGAAGATCCGCAGTTCTATCACTGATAAAGAACTACTGCATGCTATTACGCATTTTTTGTCTGCGAAAAGTTGCATCACATCAAGTGACGAGCAATGATCATGATGCGCCCAAAATCACCAATATTTCGACTGAGATGCCGAACTTAGTCAACCTCTTTGCCACTGCTTAATAGGAAATCAGAATGTGAAATTCAGCAGAATCATAGTTCAAAAAGTCCAGGAAGTTGCATCATTTAAAAATGGTTCTTATTTCTTCTAAGAGCAGCAACTGGACCAGGAAAATTGTGTCGGTTTGAAATAAAAATTTCTGAAACAAAACATCATACTAAAACAAGACATTAAACAAAAACCATTGCAAAGTTTTTTTTCTTATCAATGATGGCTTTTACTCATAAAGAAAACGAAGCCCTGTGGTAGAGCGGGTTAAAACCTGAATTTTGAAGCCGGAGTTTTTTAAATTTAACTAATATTACTTTTATCGCATGAGCGATAAAAGTTGTGATAATTACTATTAATAATAATTAAATTTATTTTTCAGGACTACACTCTAACCATCTACTTGAGACAGTACTGGACAGACAGCAGATTGGCATATGCGCATGTGTTAGACGGAGACCAAGTGTCAGTGCTCCCTGTAGATGGGAGGATCACAGACAAACTGTGGCTGCCGGACACATACTTCACAAACGACAAGGACAGCTACCTGCAGGACATCACAGTCAAGAACAGGATGTTGAGGATCAAACCACACGGACAGATCATATATGGACTCAGGTAATTGTCAAAGAATTCTAGGTATTATTCGTCGATTCTAGTAATCGTATTAATACAAGTTGCATTAGCTTTCGTGTTATTACGAGTTGCATATTTGCATATTATGAAATATTTGAAAAAAAAAACTGTAAAAGATACACACATAGAATAGCCAGCAAGAAAAAAGATATATTGTTAATCAGCTAACTGATCTTAAAGTCTAATATCTTAGACTATTAACGCCCGACAAACTGATTGCTTGGAAGAAAGAATCCTTTCCACTTTCTTCCAGAAAAACTAAACTAAAATTCGCATAAAAATTTTTGTTACAAAGAAGCAAATAAATTAGTACTTCAAAGTAGGCCTTTCTAACTGTATTTCTAGTTATGAAATAAAGTTAGATAATTCAGGAACTGAAGTTCAAAGCTTAATCGAGTTTCGTCTGAAAGGGGCGAATAATAAATTTTCCGAGAGTTCGATTTTCCAATCTAAGTCGGATTTCTTCTATAAAAATTTAAGGAAGAGTGGAATGAATCAAGAATTATTTAGTTCTTTTTTATAATCGATATTGAATCTGGTAGAATTTTGTACTCGTTTCTGTACTCAATTTTTGCGTTTCGTAGCAAAAAGCATCAGCCAATCTTAGGCAATTGTTCATAGTTTTCGTTTTGGGATGGAGATATAGTGAAAAAAATAGTGTTTTAGAAGATTCCCAGCTGTTGCATCTTTTCACTCATTTTCAGTTCTTAGCCATACAGCAAACTGGAATGAAATTGAAAGGGTATCAACCCTTCAATTGGTAAGTCGATATACTTTTGAGTGACGGAATATTTGTGCTGGGGGTGGTTTTTTTTTCTTCAGACATAATTAGACTTTTTAACTTGCCATTTTTGACAGTTTTTTTTATATCAGCCAAAAGGTATTGATGTCCTAAGCTCAAATTTGAAAAAATATTTTACCTGTGATCTTTTTTCATAAAGTTATGAGGGTTCATAGATTACCAATTTAGCCATTTTGGGATAAATAACGCGTGATATATTTAGCACTATTAACGCGTAAGCGGAGATTTAATCCCCCATAAAAAATGTTTCAAATTAGTTGAAACAGGTTATTTGTCATAATTTCTACGATACTAGGAGCGAAATCTATCTCTTTGTATTTTGTATGATGTGTTGGGGGATGATTTAAAAAATACTCAAAATGCTTGTACTCTTTTTCTTTTTTTTTCGAAAAACTCATCAGTATTTTTAAAGCGAAAGATCTTTATAGACCTTAAAAGGCAGTCAAAACATTCATGGTTTTGCCCTAATACGAGCAGTCTTGTTGTTCCGACTTTCGATACGAAGGTAACGGAACATTTGTACTCGGGATGGGTTTTTTCTTCAGACAAATTTTGAATTTTTAACTAGCCATTTTTGACGGAATTTTCCAAATATCAATCAAAAGAAATTATTATCCTCAGCTTAAATTTGAAAAGATATTTCACACGTATTTATTTTCCCTAAAGTTATCGGAGTTTAAATATTGCCATTTTGGCCAATTAGGGACAATTAACGCTCGATATTTTTCGCACATTTGACCCGTAAGCAGAGAAGTAATCCGTCTTAGAAATCGTTCCAAATTGGTTGAAAGAAACTTATTTGCCATAATTGATTTGTTACAAGGAGCGAAATCTATTCTTTTGCATTTTATATGGCGTGTGGGGTGATGATTTTCGTAGAATCTGGTAGTTTGAATCTGGTAGTTTTCAACTCTGTTTAATTCTCAAATTTTGAATTTTAGCGAAAATTGTTAGCCAATTTTAGGCGATTCTCACATTTTTGTTCCGATTTTTGATACGAAAGTAACGAAATATTTGTGCTCGGGTTGGGTTTTTTTTCTTTAGACACATTTCGACTTTTTAACTAGCCATTTTTGACGGAATTTTTTTAATATCATTCGAAAGCTATTGTTGTCCTGAGCTTAAATTTGAAACAAAATTTCACCTGTGATCGTTTTTTGTAAAGTTATGAGGGTTTAAAGATTGCCATTTTGGCCATTTTGACCAATTTGGGACAATTAACACGCAATATAATTCGCACTATTAACGCGTAAACGGAGATTTAATCCGTCTTAGAAATCGTTCCAAATTGGTCGAAAGAAGCTTATTTACCATAATTGATTTGTTAGAAGGAGCAAAACTTATTGTTTTGTACTTTATATGGCGTGTGGGGGGATGATTTTCATAGAAAAGTTTCAAATTTTAGAGAAAAAAAAACTTCATTTTATTTATTTGATTTAATTTTTTTATGTTGTTTATGTTATTACTGCTCCATAAACGTTAAAAGGCAGTCGCAACTTTCAGGGCTTCGCCCTGATACGAGCAGTCTTGTTATAGGTTATAATTCATTTAAAATCTATTTTGATTGATTATATTGGATTATAATCACTAAAACTTTTGCAAACTGATTTGAAAAACGTTCAACAATTTCTGTTGGACGAGATGTAAGCGGGGGAGAGAAGTACTGTAAACATGGAGAGTAAATTGTTTACGTGGGGAGGGGCTGTAAACAAAAAAAAATGGGGTGTATAAACAAGAGGGATGAAAGGAGGGGTGTAAACGAGGAGGGGAAACGAGAGGAGGGGGTGTAAACGAGGTAGAGGCGGCGGGGAAGGACTTAAAATGAATCAAGAAAAGTAAATGGAGATCAACAAAATATGAGAAACTTTAGAACTTACAAGAATCTCATTTTATCTGATGCAATGTGTATTAAGCCGAATCAATTTTAAAGTTTTGAATACACTGTTTTGTGTTTAAAATTTTTAGAAAAAGTCGAAAAAAAAATTGATTATATTCCATTATAACTATTCATTTTTAATCAATTATAATCAATTTTTTTATAGAGATTGACTACAAGAACCCAACATAATCGATTAGTATCCATGAAGTTTTGTTAAAAGGAAAGTAAATCCAACTATCGAAAAGCAAAAATGTAAAGACCACAAAAATAACCTATTTATTTTGAAAGGTTTTGTAGGCAAAACCCTTAAACAAGATAGTCGATTTGCGTGAATCATTTCACGTTGCGAAAGGATTTTTATGCAATGTGTATTTAGCCAAATCAATTTCAAAGTTTTGAATATACTGTTTTGTGTTTAAAATTCTTAGTAAAAAGTTGAAAAAAAAAATTGATCATATTCCATTATAACTATTCATTTTCAATCAATTATAATCAGTTTTTTTTTATATAGAGACTGACTACAAAAATCCAACATGATCGATTAGTATCCATGAAGCTTTGTTAAAAGGAATGTAAATCCAACTATCGAAAAGCAAAAATGTAAAGACCACAAAAATAACCTATTTATTTTGAAAGGTTTTGTAGGCAAAACCCTTAAACAAGATAGTCGATTTTCGTGAATCATTTCACGTTGCGAAAGGATTTTTATGGGATGTTAATTGATTTTTTTTTTCAATTTAAAAAAGTCCATTGTATTCGATTACAATGGATTCTAAATCATTTTTATTGACAATATAATCGATTATTTTTAATTCATAAAATTCATGAAAATCGATTGTTTTTTATTTAGATGTGAAAAGTTTACTCAGTTTTGTGCAGCGTTCTGCAAAACTAGAACCAGAACGAATATGTTCGCCCCAGTATATATCACACCGTCATTGTTTGGCATACGCCCCTACTTTCACACCACCTCACCCCCCTCTTCCACACACCCTTCTATTCAAAAACTCAAATACGTTCCGTCTACTCCTTTCCCCCATGTTTACCCCCACTCCCAGCTTACCACCTCCCTCCAAATTATTCGACTAACTTTACCTCCACCACTTACCCTACCACCCAGTTTCAGAAGAAAAAAATTTGGTTATTGCCCATTATAATCGATTAAACTCTGTTCAAATTGATTTAATTGGCTTCAAAAAAATTAAAGTAAAAATTATCAAAGAACTTTTTTGCGAGCAGTTTTCTCGAAAAACGATAACTGGAAAAGAAAAAAGTGCTATTAAAAACCATTCTTGAAATTCAAGAAGGTTTACACAGTATCGAAACTTAAAAATTGAAAAATAATCTAAAAGTTCCAATCCATTTTTTTTTCGGTTTTTTTGAGTTCTTTTACATTTTCTCCAACTGTATGCAGGCTACGTTCTTGACTTGGTTGAAAACAATACATTTTGATTGGAGTCCTTGTTTCTTGTTTTTGTATTCGAGAAGCGAAGCACAGTCAGAATAAGTTCCTGAACTAGGCTCTAGACAGGAAGTTATACCACATTTTTCATTTTGGTAAGAATTTTTGCGAGAGCTAAACAAACAGTTTCACGTGCGCTAAACTGTCGAAGCTTGTTGTTCCGACTTTTGATACGAAAGTAACGGAATATTTGTGCTCGAGGTGGTTTTTTTTTCTTCAGACAAATTTCGACTTTTTAACTAGCTATCTTTGACGGAATTTTTATATCATTCAAAAGGTATTGTTTACCTGAGCTTAAATTTGAAAAAATATTTCACCTGTGATTTTTTTTTGTAAAGTTATGAGGGTTTAGAGATTGCCTTGTGGGGTGTGGGGGGATGATTTTCATTTAAAAAATTCAAATTTTAGAAAAAAAATTTTCGTTTTATTTTATTTCATTTAATTTTTTATGTTATTACTGCTGCTCCATAAACTTTAAAAGGCAGTCGGAATATTCAGGGCTTTGCCCTGATACGAGCAGTTTTGTTCCTTTTGGGATGGATGAACCAATTGGAGATTTAGTTGAAAAAATGGTGCTCTAGAATACGCACAGCTGCTGCATCGTTGTTCAGTGCTGTTGCTATTTTAGCTATGCAGCAAACTTGAATACAATAGAAAAAAGTTGCACATGCTATTGAGAGCTTCTATTTTTGTTAACCTGCTTATGGTTAACTTAAGCTTTCTCTTAGATTAGAATAAAATTTAAAAAACTTGAGTTTCTGCTTCAATTTGAACTCAGAACACTTTACAGATTTATCTGCAAAAAAAATTAACAGCAGTTTAAATCTGAAGAAAAAATACATTCAATTAAAGCTAGCTTGAAGTAGTATTTTGAAGTATAGGGCCGAATTACATCACGGGAGTTTTTTAGATATCAAAACTTTATTCATCCACCAATGTGAACCCAGAAATCTAATCAGTGGTCTTAAGTATAAAAAAAGCTTAAGAAATTATTGGTATTCTTACATTTAGAGAGATTTAATTTGAATAGCTCAAGCTTTCATTTATTTCAGACTGTCCGTGACGGCGTCTTGCGTGTTTGAGCTGAAGAAGTTCCCCCACGACAGACAAAATTGCTCCCTCAACCTCGAGAGCTGTAAGACACTCAGCGCCTATTATTTTAAATCCCATGTTTTCGATCCAAAAACTCATTTTACTTACGAAAATTTCGAAAATCTTGGGTTAGATATCCAGCTAGATACTGCATAACTCTTTTACGTCCGATGTCCGATTTTATGGCCTTTCTTAGTTATTTTTGAGTGAACCTGGAAACATATTTGACTGAAAACAAAGAATACAGTTAGTGCTATAATACATAGACTGTGAACAGTCCTTCTTCTTTGTAGATGGATACAATACCAAAGACATTCGTCTGAAGTGGGCAAATAAGTGCGTGCGTGGCTTCGGGGACGTAGAGTTGCCCCAGTTCAGAGTGACCGGGTGGAACTGCACCGCCAGCTTCGTCAGCTTCTCATCAGGTAATCATACTTACAAGATCACTTATCGCAAAGTATGATAACCCCTTATGGTTAACTATTCCTGACTTGCTGGTTTATTAATGGAGAAAAACGAGATCGATGGTACCAGGCTAGCTTGATATCAATCAATCGAATAGGTTTTTTTTGATAATTCGAGAAGAATGTAAAGTCACATATCCCACTCATTTGACCTCTCCTCACCTCATATTACTTCATTTGACCTCTGATTCTCGTTTTCATCTCTCTCCTTTAGGTTCATATGATAGACTGTTCCTGCTGTTCTATCTGGAGAGGAGTGTGGGTTACTTCGTGTTCCAGACATACATGCCATGTATTATGGTAGTCTGCATGAGCTGGGTCTCCTTCTGGATCAACTACGAGTCCAGTCCCGCCAGAGTAGCTCTGGGTAAGAAAGAGTTTCAGCCACTCCAGACCTGCCAGAGCTGCTGATAATTTCCAGCTAACTGATTTAATTTTTTAAGAGAAACAGAACGATGTGACTTTCTCTTAAATAGGTCGTGATATGTTTTTTTTTCAACAAAAAGGAATGAAAACTGTTCATGCTCAAATTTGTTTTTTGGCAGTTTGATTATGATCACTTGTGATTACTTCCCTCTGCGGACTTTCATAGACAATAATCGATTATAAGGGGAAAATGTTGTCTAAAATGTTGTCATTATAATCCATTGTTGTTGCAAACTTAGACCATGAAATGAATTTTATTGACCTTATAATCGATTATTTCCGTAAAATCACAATCCATTTATATTCATTATTGTTCCGACTTTCGATACGAAAGTAACGGAATATTTGTGCTCGGGGTGGGTTTTTTCTTCAGGTAGCCATTTTTGACGGAATTTTTTTATATCTTTCAAAAGGTGTTGTTGTCCTGAGCTTAAATTTGAAAAGATATTTCACCTGTGATCATTTTTCGTGAAGTTATGGGTGTTTAAAGATTGCCATTTTGGCCAATTTGGGACAATTAACGCGCGATATATTTCGCGCTATTAACGCGTAAGCGAGATTTAATCCGTCTTAGAAATTGTTCCAAATTGGTTCAAGGAAGCTTATATGCCATAAATGATTTGTTAATAGGAGCAAAATCTATCACTTAATACGTATTATGACGTGTGGGGGGATGATTTTCATTTTTTTTATATTATATTTAATTTTTTTATGTTATTACTGCTCCATAAAATTTAAAAGGCAGTCGGAACATTCAGGGCTTCGCCCTGATACGAGCAGTCTTGTAACTATTAAAAATTTAAACGGTACTAATTGTACCTATGAGTCAGTGGTAAACGCTTTGCCTCTCTTTGAGAACTTTGATTTGATTCCCGAGTTGTTCACAAAATGATACAAGACTGCTCGTATCAGGGCGAAACCCTGAATGTGCCGACTGCTTTTTAAGGTTTATGGAGCAGCAGTAATAGCATAAAAATTAAATGAAATAAAATAAAATGATTTTTTTTTTCAAAAATTTGAATTTTTTAATGAAAATCATCCCCCCACACGCAATATAAAGTACAAAAAGAGAGATTTCGTTCCTTGTATCAAATCAATTATGGCAAATAAGCTTCTTTCAACCACTTTAGATCGATTTATAAGACGAATTAAATCTCCGCTTACGCGTTAATAGCGCGAATTATATCGCACGTTAATTGTCCCAAATTGGTCAAAATGGCCAAAATGGCAATATTTAAACCCTCATAACTTTACGAAAAATGATCACAGGTGAAATATCTTTTCAAATTTAAGCTCAAGAAAACAATAGCTTTCGAAGGACATAACAAAAATCCGTCAAAAATGGCTAGTTAAAAAGTCGAAATTTGTCTGATGAAAAAAAAACCTACCCGAGCACAAGTATTCCGTTACTTTCGTATCGAAAGTCGGATCAATTAGGAACAGTAAATAGAGATCAACAAAAAATGAGAAACTTAAGAACTTACAAGACTCTCATTTTAGCTGATGCAATGTGTATTTAGCCAAATCAATTTCAAAGTTTTGAATATACTGTTTTGTGTTTAAAATTCTTAGTAAAAAGTTGAAAAAAAAAATTGATCATATTCCATTATAACTATTCATTTTCAATCAATTATAATCAGTTTTTTTTATATAGAGACTGACTACAAAAATCCAACATGATCGATTAGTATCCATGAAGCTTTGTTAAAAGGAATGTAAATCCAACTATCGAAAAGCAAAAATGTAAAGACCACAAAAATAACCTATTTATTTTGAAAGGTTTTGTAGGCAAAACCCTTAAACAAGATAGTCGATTTTCGTGAATCATTTCACGTTGCGAAAGGATTTTTATGGGATGTTAATTGATTTTTTTTTCAATTTAAAAAAGTCCATTGTATTCGATTACAATGGATTCTAAATCATTTTTATTGACAATATAATCGATTATTTTTAATTCATAAAATTCATGAAAATCGATTGTTTTTTATTTAGATGTGAAAAGTTTACTCAGTTTTGTGCAGCGTTCTGCAAAACTAGAACCAGAACGAATATGTTCACCCCAGTATACATCACGCGGTCACCGCTTGACATACGCCCCTACTTTCACACCCACCTCACCCCCTTCCACCGCCCCTCTCACCCCCCTCCAGATCCTCTACCAGACACCCTTCTATTCAAAAACTCAAATACGTTCCGTCTACTCCTTTCCCCCATGTTTACCCCCACTCCCAGTTTACCACCTCCCTCCTAATTAATCCCCTCACTTTACCCCCACCACTTACCCTACCACCCAGTTTCAGAAGAAAAATTGATTTTTGCCCATTATAGTTGATTAAACTCAATTCAAATTGATTTAATTGGCTTGAAAAAAATTAAAGTGATAATTATCAAAGAAACTTTTTGCGGGCAGTTTTCTCGAAATCCGATAACTCGAAAAGAAAAAAGGTGCTATTAAAAACCATTCTTGAAATTCAAGAAGGTTTACACGGTATCGAAACTTAAAAACTGAAAAATAATCTAAAAGTTCCAATCTATTTTTTTTTGGTTTTCTTGAGTTCTTTTACATTTTCTCCAACTGCATGCAGGCTATGTTCTTGACTTGGTTGAAAACAATACATTTTGATTGGAACCCTTGCATACCCTTCTTGTTTTTGTATTCGATAAATTCCTGAACTAGGCTCTAGACAAGAAGTTATACCACATTTTTCATTTTGGTAACAATTTTTGCGAGAAATAAGCGAACAGCTTTCGAAGTTTGTATCATTTTGTGAACAACTCGGGAATCAAATCAAAGTTCTCAAAAAGAGACAAAGCGTTTACCACTGACTCTTAGGTACAAGTAGTACCGTTTAAAGTTTTAATAGTAACAAACTGATATGAATTTGTCACAGTTGAGACTTTAGTTGAACAAATAAATTCTCGACACGGTTGTGAATTTGAGCATTTAGTTCGGCTGGCGGTTTACTCCTCTGCCATGAACCTGTCTGTCATCGTATTTTTATCTTCAGACTAATTTTAACTAAGCTTTTTTGTCAAGACAACAATCCAAACTAGCACAGCAAACAAAAAATGGCGCTCAATGCACCATTCATGGCGAAACTCATGCAAGTTGAACACTTATATTGTTTACGAGATGAAAATGTAGTTAAGCTTAGCAGTTTGTTCATTTCATTAGTTTTTTTGTCAAAAAAACGCGTTGTCACGCCGCGACTTTTCTGGTTGTCACTCCGCGACGTTTGTTTTTAGCGCGTGACCACTATTCTTTTTTTAAGGACGTCCTGTATATTAATTTTACGAAGCAATCAGTGATCGCTTACGGAGGTAAATGAAAGAAAAAAATCTAAAACTGTTGAAAGAGAACTATATTTTAAACAAGAATTTCTGTTCAAATCTATAACAAATCGAACTGAACTAAGCTTATTGTCTTACTTATTTCTAGACTAATTTCTGGTTATCACTAAACAAAATTGAAACCATTGAGAGTTTTTGAGGAAATTTGAGCGTTGAAGCGTTTGCTTTCTTTGTAAATTTTGTAGTCCAAGCAGATTTGGTCATCAAATAAGCCATTTTTGAGTCAAAATCTAGGTTACATTGAAGATGTCGACTGGCTTTAAATTTCAAAATACAGTTGTTGCTGCAATCTTTCTACATAAATTACTTCGGTAATGGACTTGTACAGCTATGTTTTTCAAATCAAATGAGTACTAGTTTCCTGACTTTTTAGTTTCCTGTTTCGAAGCGGACCTGCTTTGCTGTATACCAAAAGAGTTTAAAATATCTCTGGATCTTGTCGAGAATGGTGTTTTTCATTTGCCTGTGTCGATAGCATGCATCATTTATGATAGGTTGATTCATTTCTCAATCTCTCTTCACACATCCGGGAGAGTAGAAAAAGTCCAACAAAAACAGACACATAAAAAATTAAAACTTGTGCAGATTTATTGGTGAGCGGATGGTGCCTCGTTTTCTGATCTGCACAAGCGATGTCATAAATTACTACTATAGCTGGGATTAAATTCAAGGCTTGTTAAAAATAAGACTTGCTTTTCACTTCTTTTGGGTATAACTGGTGCATGGTCGGATAAAGTGCATGATCCCAGACTAGGATGCCGGCCCGCCTTACAGTGCTTGTGTAGTGAGTGTGGCCTGGGCCGGATTTGGCGCAGGTGTTTGGTGGTGGCTGAATGGAGGAGCGCAACAACCAATCACTCCTATATTACATTCCACCGCTATCAAAGTGACCACGGCCGCCTGAATTAATAATTAGACTGTGCGTCACTCTATAAGACATGATCAAGTAGCACATTATTACAAAAGGAGGTAGGGGGAGGAGGGTGGGAAATGAGTGCCAGCAAATCATGTGAACTAAACTTAAGGCCACCTAAAAGCAACTAAAATAATTTTGAGAAAGAATATCCCGATAAAAAGTTGGAATAGTGGGATTTTTTTATTTTTTTCTTCTAAAATGAATAAAACATGAGAAAATAAGACAAGACTGCTCGTATCAGGGCGAAGCCCTGAATGTTCCGACTGACTTTTAAAGTTTATGGAGGAGTAATAACCTATAAAAACTAAAAGTAATAAAATAAATTGAATTTTTTTTCTTCTAAAAATTGATTTTTTTAAATGAAAATCATCCCCCCACACGCCATATTAAGTTCAAAAGGATAGATTTTGCTTCTTGTAACAAATCAATTGTGGTAAATAAGCTTCTTTCAATCCCTTTTGAACAATTTCTAAGACGAATTAAATCTCCGCTTGCGCATTAATAGCGCGAAATATATCGCACGTTAATTGTCCCAAGTTCGCCAGAAACTTTTCAACCCCCCCCCCCCCCCCGGTTGACCTGCATACGCCGAAAATGCTTCCTACGCTTTGAAAGGTTTTTGAAGTATTATTGCGTTTTATTCTCATTCTTTTTTTATCTAATTCAGTCGCCATTTACAAGGCAAAAACTATCGAATTTTTTTAAAAAAAAGTTGATGCAAGTTTTTTCTTCAAGATTTAAAAAATTTGTTTTAACGAAATTTTTTTTCTCTCAAATCAGTGTGGTCGGAACAACTTTCATATTAATTCCATTTACCCTGTGAAAGATTTGAAAAAATGTTTTAGGGAAAATAGTAAAAAAAACGTAGTGGTCGGAATACTATTATGGGCTGATTGAACAGCAACCAGCGAGCCTTGTCTGTGATTTTACTTATGCTTTTTCAATTTTTCCATCATTCATACATACATTCAGGGGTGGATTTAGGGGGGGGGGGGCGGGGGGCATTCGCACCCTTCGCTCAGGGATTCGACCCCCTGCCGACCCAAAGGGTCCCCCCTTTGGTACTTTTTAAGAAATCCATTTTTTGCCGACCGACCCTAAAATTTTTCTAAAGGCGCCTTTGGCGCCAATATATACTGACTTTGAGGGGGAGCGCGCGCCAAAACGGCTTTTTTGACCTGTTTTTTCACAAATTTGCCTGCGGCGCTGAAAATTTCGCCAAATCAGGGACCTTTTAGTGCTTAAGAAGAGCTCAGAAAATCAATTTGGTCGACCTAAAAAAAAAAGGTCGTCAAAATTTTCGAAAAATTTTTGAAAGTCCGCCCCCTCGAAAAAATCCTAGATCCGCCCCTGCATACATTGTTATATGGGACAGCCAAGTTTATCTGGAAGGATTGGAGCCCTGGCGACCCAAGGGTCCCTCCCGCTTTGCACAATTTTATGATATCCATTTATGGCTGGCGGATCCAAAAGTTTTTCTAAGGCGCCTTGGGCACCAATAGGTACTAAATTTGAGGGGGAAGCGCGAGCCGAAAAAAACACACAATTTTTAGGTCTAAATTTTCCGAAAAGTGCATAAAACGCATTTTTTTGGCCTGCTTATTTTCCAAATTTTGCCTATGGTGCAGAAAATTTGGTCAACATAGGGTTTTTATTGTGATTTGTGAGAGCTTCCAATTTTTTTTGAAAATCCGCCCCTCCCTCTCCAGAAAATCTTAGATCCGCCCGTGGGCTCAATCATAAGCATCAATAAAAAAAATCACAATAAAAACTTGACTTCCTTTTTGGGGACTCGACTTTCATTTCAAGTGAGACGTCTAAAATGGGCTGTGCTTTTCGGTTTTTGCGTAACCATTGGCTCGGCAACCATATATTTGTCTAATTCTGCTTTCATCCCCTATTAACCCTTGCATGCTATAGTACACTTTGATAGTTAATTAATGTCCCAGGAGTTTAAAAAACAAGAGGGAGAGGCGGTCAAAAGGTTGTCAAGTACACTTAAAGGGGGTCTCAATTTCGTTGATTGAAAGAAACTCTGTAAGCCACTCTCCCCTCAACTAATTCCAATTCACCCTAGGCGCCAACAAAGGCAGCCGCCACTGAGAAGCAGCTCCACTTTTACAACACTCTTGCGCCCTAAGATGCCCATTTCAACACCAAATACAATACCCTGACTGCAGTATTGCAGTACTTGACTGTCCCATGGCACAGCCTGAAGACTAAATGTACATGCAGGCATGGACAGTTTCCACGCAGTTACCATACTTTAGTGATACCGTGCCGTCTTTCTTGAGCGATGAATTAACGAAGGATTTAAAATTGCTTAAATGCTCTGGGAAAAGTCTTCTTTGAACTTGACGCCGGAAGGCCCATATCGCAAAAATACATATGTAAAAATACCCAAATAGAGTTATGTAAACAGACTAAAGAGCCTTTTAAGTGCTGTTAGAAAGCGAAGGTAGAATTTCTCAATTTTAGAAAAGGGACTTCAAAAAGCAGCACCAAGTCACTGGAGATTGAGACTAGAGGATTCTTATAAAATCAATGCAGCGTCAGAACAGTTTCATCAATAATTTAAGACTTAAAAATTTCATAGATTACAATCAAAGTTATCTTCAGACTCTTTCGCAATCAACAGCAATAACACACTTTAAACATCTCAAAATTTTTTGAATGGGGTTGTGAAAGGATTCATGGAAATGTAAATTGTAGATTAAATTGATTTTCAAAAATCAGACTCCATTTAGAGCTGAGCGCACTCACCCAAAGAAAACTTACTGTGTAGAGTGTGTGTTATCATATTAAAACCTTTTCAATCGTAAAAAGATGGTTTTTCAAAATTCTCTTTTTCAGCAGAGTCAAAGAAGCTGGTCGATTATTTCCGTTTAGTTGCCAAATGTTACAAATTGTGAATTGACTCGACATAAAATATATTCATTTTGACCACGAATATTTTTGTATTTTCACAAAAAAATTGACTAACCAAAAAAAGCTGAGTCTACGTGTTGGATAAAATTGAGCATTACGAGGCCAAATTCTGTTTTTTTTTGCGAATTGAAGCGGACTCCGCAACAAGTGCGCTCTCTTTGTTCTTTTTTTTGTTCTTTTGGTTTTTTGATCGTTCCGAAAAAGTTTTAAGATGTTAAACAAATTTTGCGCCTTTTAAACAAACAGTGCACATTTTGACCTCGTAAACGACAAAACTCTCAAAAAAATCCTTTCCCTCAAACACACATATTATGTGAAGTACAAATGATAGTTTTATTTCCCGCTCCTAGTTTACAAACCCGCGCTGACAAACTGAGATTGAAAGATTGAATGAAATTGAAACCAAAACAAGACTGCTCGTATCAGGGTGAAGCCCTGAATGTTCCGACTGCCTTTTAAGGTCTATGGAGCAGTAATAACTTGAAAAATTTAATGTAATAAAAAAGAAAGTTTGAGATTTATTTTATAAATCATCCCCCCACACGCCATATAAACCACGAAGAGATAAAATTCGCTCCTAGTAACAAATCAATTACAGAAAAAAACGTCCTTCAACCATTTTGAAACAATTTCTAAGATGGATTAAATCTTTGCTTACCCGTTAATCGTGCGAAATAAATCGCGCGTTAATTGTCCCTAATTGGCCAAAATGACAATCTTAAAACCCCCATAACTTAACGAAAAAAATCACACGTGGAATATCTTTTCAAATTTAAGCTCAGGATAATAATAACTTTTGAATGATATAAAAAATTCAGTCAAAAATGGCTAGTTAAAAAATCGAAATTTGTCTTAAGAAAAAAACCCACCCCGAGCATAAATGTCCCGTAACTTTCGTTACGAAAGTCGGAACAATAAATTGCCATAAAATGGACTTGAATCGATTGTAAACTGATTTTTAAACTTTATTTTTATCTCAAACTAAATCTCTTTTAACTTGATTCAAGTTAATTTTTTCAGGTTTTTGCGACATTATTGATTTCAATTCATTTCTTGTCAATACGGAAAGAGTTGATGAGATCAAATGATTCGCCTTAATTAAATCAATTTGCAACAATTTTTTCTATATTAATTGGTCGATTTTTCATTAACAGACTGAATTATGACCCCTGGTAACTATCTCAAATTGGTCAAACTGGCAACTTTCAAAGCCCCAAAAATTACAAAAGCTTCCAGTGAAATTTACATTTTCATTTGAAGCTCCAGATTTTGATGTTTTTCAGTTTGTCAAAAAAATCTGTTGAGAAAACAAACCAATTGAAAAATTCTGATAAAAAAATTGCCGCATCAAGCACAACACAAATTTTTCGTCTTTTTGTTGGAAAGCCGTGACAATTATAATAAATTGGTCACAAGTATAACCTAAATTAAAACTTGGTCTCAATAAAAAAAATCTCCAAGCATATATTCACGCCACAATATTTACTTATCACAAAAAATACACAAAAAATTTATAATAGAGAAATAACAGGCAACAAGTTCACTGGAAAAAAACTACTTTGTGTATGTAAGGAGCAGCTTTCGTTTTATCTGCAGGTCTAAAGATTCATTGTGATGCATATTTCAAAATTGTAGAAAAAGAACGGCGTTAATAGGTCACTGTATTGTTTCTGTTGTTCACTGTATTTTTTCTTGTATTGTATTTTAGAAGTTGGTTTCAGTACTTTTAAAACATGAATATAAATTGAGTTTAAAATGTTTGGCTGCACGTGGTTTTCCTTGTTTTTCAGATTTATGAATTTGCCTGATTTCTGGATGTTTCGGCAAACTTTCCAAATTTTTGTAACAGATTGATTTAACGCCAATTTTTTGCAATTGGCACGTAACCTAATTGAAAAGGAAGGTTCTACTTGGTGCCTTAGAAACACTTGCTCACAAACTCAACCTATAGCATAGTTCCTGAGCATTCTTTTTTTCATAACTTCTTTTTGCAAAAAAAAATAGCTGCGTTTCAAATACTCCACGCCATTTAAGCAATAATCACTAGCCTTGTTTTGTTAAATGGTTGCTTTAGTTAGAAAGCTTAACCATCATAGTTTCGCTTTTAGAAAACTAAAATGGATATTAAGGAATTTAATAGAGTAAACTGGAACCGTAGACTTTCAAGCACCCCGCCCTCCCAAACTCCAACTTACACCTATTCCATTTGACATCATTCTAATACAGCAATTTGATTCCTCCAGTCTTAACCGTTCTACCCATATTATTAAGAAGATTTAAACCAAAAATTTAACAAAACAAGGATAGCAAATAGCACATAATGTTCCGACATTATTAACAAAAAAAACTTAAGAAAATATGTTTTTTTTTCTCAATTTAGTGTCGTTATTTTTTGTCCATGTTGTAATGCGAGAACTACACAAGCGCGTAAAAATTAAGTCAAAAAGGCATGCTCAAAAACAACTGGCTTCAAAAAATGAACAACAGACAAAAATATATTTAGATAGAAATTTCAAAAAAAAAAATTTGTTGTTTTGCACAATAATTTTTCGTTTATTTTAAAAAATTTTCATGGCCGGGAAAGTGCTAAAGTAAATTTTGAATGCAATTTTCAGTTGAAGTAAATAAGTTTTTTTCAGCCTAATTGTTGAATTTTTTTATAATAAATGTTATTCGATCGCGTTAGTCGCTTGAAACTAGACTGAACCTCAAAAATTTCGAAGTAATTTTTCTCATCACTGGGAAAATTTAAACAGAAATTTTGTAGGTCACTCGAATCATAATTAAAGGGGGCTTCAATATAATATATTTTTGACTCAATCTAAAGGTTATTTGTGGTACCTGATTTTGCGTGAAAAAAAAATTAACACACCTGAATACCAAGTTCCTCGCCATTTGCAATGGTCGGAACAACAAAAAACAAAAGTTTTAAGAAAAAGTTTGAAAAAAAATTATATTTGTATCCAATTTAACCTATTGAATTGACTGCAAAATCAAGAATAACGATAATTTATTAGTTCATGCTATATTCAATAGTTCAATATGCTATATTTAATAGTTCATGCCGATTCTTTTAAGCTTTGATAAATTCCAAAACTTTTTAAAATTAAGCCCTTTTTCATGACTTTGAGCTGAATTATAAAATTTTTGAAGTCTGAATGTAGGCTGAGAAGGCTTCGTAGAACAAGAAAACTTGAAAGGTCACTGTATTGAAAGGCGGATTTTCCGAATTAACTTCTCGTAGTGAATATTTAAATCACGTTATTAGTTGCTCAATTACATTTGCACCGATTCTGTGATGAGTAAATCTGTTTTTCATTGTTTTCCTACAAACCCATGCGTTTGTAGAAGAACTTTTGATGAGCAGAATTTTTCATAGCTTAATTGGTACACAGCCGTTAATCTTAAAAAATACAATCAGAGTTTTTCTGGTAAAATTTGAAATCAAAGCATCCTATCCTTATTTTTCAGACTTATTAAAGTTACGTCAAAAACCATTATACCGACAGTACAAACCATGCCCAGCACAAGTATTCTGCCATTTTACTTCAAGTAAACAAAAAAAAACCGTTAGTTGTTCCTACTTTCGACTAAGAAAGTATAGAATATTTATGTCTAGTTAGTTTTTTATCATTTAACTTTCGAATTTTCATCTGAGTTGTTTTGTCATTATTCTTTAAGGACATCTGAAACCCTGCCCTCAAATTTAAAACTATTTTTTCACAGTGATCACGTTTTGTAAAATTTTGGAGGTTCAAAATTGCCAACTTGGCTAATTTTGAAAAGTGACATGCGCTATGTTGCGTTCTTATAACACTCGTAAACAGCAAGTTAAATCATTCCAAAGTGAACTTGGAAAGGATCAGTACGATATGGCCACAAAGATTTCTCCTGATGTATATGACAAATTCTACTGCTTTCTTGGAAAAATTATGCTTTTTAGCTCTAGAAAAATTCTCATTAATCATGCGGTGATAATCGCTGTTTTTTATCGCTTTTTGAAACAAAAAAATCAATTTGAAAAACAATCAGAGCACTTTCAGGAAGCAAGGTAAAAATTAGATTAGTAGAGTCGCGGATAGGTTCAGTTTTTGTGTTTCTGAGAAATAGAACAGACTTAGTCCAAAATTTAGTCGGTTAAAGCACTGATGCGTTTTTGGAAATTCCGAGAAATAGAATTGCAGCTTTCGTTTTATGATTTTAAAAGAGAAAAATTGAAAAATTCTGCCGTATGATTGAAATCTGCTGCTCAATAAAATAATCTGCTCTATAAACTAAAGTCAGCCCTTTCTGCTAAAATTTTCTGCTAGCAAAATTTTTTGGGGCCTGGATATGAGACGCTAAAAAGAAGACAAAATTGAACAAAAAAATCTTTCATTTTTTTAAATTAATATATAGAGTTCAAGGCAAAAACTTTTTAAAGCTAAAAGCTCTAAGATACAGGCAAAACCTTATATTTACCTGACAAACGTTTTACGCTGACATACGAGCAGCCTTGTTGTTCCGACCATTGAAAATGGGGAGGAACTTTGTATTCGTGTGTGTTTTAGTTTTTTTGTTTTCCACCCAAAATCAGCTACCATCGGTTAATTTTTGGACTGGGTTGAGATATATCATAATAAAGCTCTTTTAGTCGTGATTTGATGACATTCAAAAATTTTGAGAAAAGTTAACCCAGTGTGAAGAAAAACCGTTTAGAAATTTTTTATTTTTCGTCTAATTTCTTGCGAATGAACAGGCTTACATTAATTTTTTTAAGCTTAGCTTAAGCCTTGGAAATTTATTTTTACTCAAACGAAATTAGTTTTTTGAGTTCTTAGCTTTATCTTAGGAATCAAAAACTTCAAAATTTCAAAAATTGTTTTTGAAACATTAAAAAAAAATAAAGTTTTTTTTAATTTTTTTTTTCTTGTTACTTGTCTTCAAAAATTGTTTTGCAATTTGCATATTTTACAATGACTGACGAAAATGCACGAGCTTTGTTTTTTCGCTCAGATTCCTTTATCACACCATGCCAAAAAATGACACTAACTTGAATAAATAATTTTGCTTTAATATTTTAATATTGGTCGGAACATTCTGTGCTATTGCAACCGGCTATCCTTGTTTCTTTTTCGTTTACTTATTTTAAAAAATCTATATTCAAATTTCATTACACTCAAGAGGCTATAGTTTGAGTTTATCTTCAATCTGTCACTTGCCATTGAAAAAAACTTGTTGAACTGTTAAAAGTCACTCGAAGTTTTACATATGTGATGGTTATGAAGTGAATCTTATAAACGAAAAAGTTTTTTGTTGACTTCATGACTTCATAAAACTATTTCATGCTCCTGAAATTATATTTGTTTTTTTCTCCAAGTTTTAGTTCCATCCATTTTTTGGCTCAATGTATACTATCATTTTTTTTGTCGGGATCATTTGCTTACATTTTTATCATTTAGGGTAAATTTTTTAGGATAAAAAGCAATATAGTATAACCGCTTGCTACCAATATTTCTCTAACTCCGATCCAGTACATAGGTATGCTAGACACATGCTAACACGCCAGCCCATATTTGTAAGCTACAGCGTCATATCAGCAATGAACCCATATAAGGGAGCCAAAAAGTCTTCTTGCAAGCACTGAGTGAAAGAAAATAAGGAATGATATTTTAACTCTCAGTTACAGTCACTTACCTTTCTTGACGAGAACCATATCATATATATTCATATCATACACAAAGTCATCATATTCTCGTTCCTTTTTTAAGAAAAAATAAAAAGGATAATTTTTTTGTCTAAATCTATGATTTTATTGTTATAAAATCTATTTTGTACAAAATTTCAAAGAATTTTTTCTATTTTGTACATAAATTCAAGTGATGTATTCTATTTTGCAGATAAATTCAAGCCAGTGATATTTTTTATTTTCGATTTTGTTTTGCTCACTTCAAACAGGTTTAATTTTTTAAACGGAGCTTTACCGGAAGATTTTTAACATCTAAAAGATATTAACGCAATGAGCTAATAATTAGAAAAATCTTTACCTGAGCATTTTTACACAAAACTTTGTGGGTTTGAATAAACGAATTTGGAATAATTAGTGCGCGCTATATTTAGTTCTTTACAATGTCGATTAAAATTACCCGGACCAAGAAATCTGAAGGCTTTAAACTTGAATTTCCAATCTGAAAAAAGCACAATTTGATCTCGTATTGTGCGGACCTTGTGGAGGCAAAATTCTTAAACGGTGGTTGCCAAAATGTTTTTGGTAAACAATTTTTTGCTCAAATCAAAAGAATTTTCCGGAAACTTAGATAAAGTTCACAGTCTTGTTGCATCAATTGAATGTCACACAATGCTAGCAGACAAAAATGAAGCTAAAGGCAAAGTCGAAAAACCACAATAAAAAAAAATGTGTATCGAATGATGTTCACTTTGAAAAAATGTTTTGTAAGAAATCGGCAGCGTTAACTAATTATTTGGAAACAATTATCGATCGAAAACTAAGCTGACAAAACTTGGGTGAGCTTCCGTTGAGCCGAAAACATATTTGTTGTCTCGGAAACTTTTGAGCCATTAATCTTCGAAACAAAGATGTTTTGCCTTTTGTGTTTCGGCAGGACAACAGGACAATTAGTTAGCATTGAAATTACTTTTTTCACTCAGACGATGCAAAACTAAGTAAATAAGAAGCCGAAAAAACATACTTCGAAAACATACGTCATTTAGGCCGAATGAAGTTTAAAAGCAATAAATAAAAAAAGAGAATATACAAACCACTTGGATGCAACAAAAAATGCTCAGAACTAAAAAAAAACAATCTAATGTGGCAACTAACCCATAGAAAAAATAGATAGGCCAACAACAATCAGACAAATGATAAGCCGATGATTTTTGAAACTGACATTTTCAGTTTTAAAAAAAAAACAGGTCCTGGCTCGATTCGAACCTGGGACTTTTACCAGTTGTTCCCCGCAAACGCAGATAACTAGTAGTTTGAATTTATTATAAATCAAGCTATCAAGTGATTCAAACTACTTTGTTAAACATGTTTTTATCCCGAAAAAAGACCGATTTGATAACCGTACGCGTAATTACCTATATTCTGTTTATTATAAAACCAATTTTCGACTTAGGCAACAAAAATTGAAGCACAGTGTTTCTGCCAACTAAGCCATTTAAGTTTTTGGCATAGCAGCAAGGGCCGATTCTGTGTTCCAGGAATCACCACAGTGTTGACAATGACTACCATCTTCACCAGTGCCAGAGCATCACTGCCTCGCTTCTCCTACGTCAAGGCCATCGACATCTACCTGCTCACTTGCTTCGTCTTCGTATTCGCATCTCTCATAGAGTACGCCATAGTGAACTACAACTTCTGGAAGATCAAACACCGACTCAACAAAACTGTCAAAGGCAACCACAACAACAACAACGCCAGTACAGCTGCTGCAGCTGGCTCACAGAGTATGCATAATGTACCAGCCCAGATTCAGAGGAGTTCACTCCAGATGACGACAACGGGGAACCAGCAGAGGCATTCTGCAGAAAGTTCGGCCAAAAATCTGCGCAAGGTCCTTAGCTCAGATGTGAGTGAAATCGCCCGGAGTCACAATTATCGTTTTCGAATTTGAACATTTAAAACGCGTTTTTGTTTAAGTGTATGTATCAATCAGGTATTCAAACGGTGCTTACCGATTCTTTTGTGTAAATTAACATCAAGTACATGTCGTTAACTCCAAAAAGAAGTGTTTCAACATCGACACTATGAACAATTTTTTTTTCTATTTAAATGAGTTTCTATATGTTCTCTGATGTTTTAAGGCTCTGACACCGGATGAAATGATAGCACTGCGCTTATCCACTCCAACATCAGCCATAAACTCGAACTCTCCCGATCTGCCAAGGAAGATGCTGACTCCCTCACTCTCCGCTAACTCTATTCCCCCCAGCAGACAACGCAAAATGGCATACAGCTGGAACAGCAACGCATATACAGTAGGCAATAACTTACAGGCACCTCCTAGTGCCCCATCAGTTGTGAAAACATCAGCTGCGTCGGCCCAGAATTTCGCCAAAGGATACGTCCAATCATTCCCATCTCCTCGTGGTGGTGCCCTGCCGATAGCACACCAATCAGCTCGGGTGACCGAAACATCTATGATGCAGAAATATCACAGCAGCGGTGGCGCCTCGCCGTACTCGGGTCTTCGAGAGACACCAGGAAGTTTTACTCATCCAGGACCGATGGTCCAGAATTCCGCACAGCAGCAGGAGATCGATCAATCATATCTGAAATCAAACGGATCAGTAGTGAAAAGAAGGAACCATTCGTCCAAGCATAATAACGCCTCCTCGCCCAGTCAGCAACCACCTAATGTGAAGAGAGTAGTTTACAAACCGGCCTTCATGGTTCAGAGTGCGTCAGTTGGAAAAAGCGAGTCATCGTTTTCCTCCCATCTCTCGCCTTCGATTAATCAGCCAATCACAGACTCGAGTAGTGTTTCCAGTAGTCATTACCGCCATCGACACTCCTCCACACACCACTCACAACAGGCCTTCAATGTCTCCATGCCATCATCAATTAACCGCCTCACTCTATCAGATGGGAACCCTTCAGAACTCCATTGTCCACCTCACAAGACGAAAAGTCACAATTCAAATGGATTATACGCCCTCTTACGGGCATTTTGCACATTCTGGCTCAGTTTAGAGATTCCCAGCGGAGAAAGGGTCATTATAATTGACAGATACTCACGCTGTCTCTTCCCAACCGCTTTCATTCTTTTTAACGCAGTTTACTGGTGGTACTATGTTTCCTGATTACACTATTATTCAGACACTTTACTTAGAAAATTTCAGGGCAAACTTCCAATTGTAATTTAATAATTTATTTACTCAGTTCACTGAATTCATTTTGGGAAAATATTTCTTTTTCACTACCATAATCGAAAGAAAAGCTGATCAAACGTCAAAATCCATAGGTTTTCTTGTGGGTAAAGGCGAGAGTTACCCTGGCGATCATTATGCAGTCGATTGTTGTAACACATATGCTAGCGTTTTGAGCACAATAAACATTCAATTTTGGGCTTTCTATGGACCTTTAGCAGTTCCCGAAAAAGAACGCGTCATTCATGAACTTATAAATTTTCAAGGAATTTTTCAGCATTTTTTTTTTTCGTTTTTTGCCGATTTTTTTTTGCTGAAACTTAAGTTTTGGTGATTAGAAAAAACTTGATGTTTAGTGATATGCATTTTTTTGCTGAAATTTAAGTTTTAAAAATTTGAATTTTTGTTTCGTTTTAAGCAGACTTCCAAGTCAAAAGCCAAATGGAAGGCAAAATACGCTCCAAAACCAAAACTGCAAATTGCTCCAAAATGCGTGATTGATTATGTTTTATAGGAAGATTTTAATTTTTTAGAGTTCTCAAAAAGTGTCTTTCGTAAACAGTTTTTTTAAAAAAATCTCTTACAGGGGCCTATCCAAGGCTTTAAAGAATGTTTTTTTTTTGTATCTTAAGACCCGTTATAGAGTCATATCGCTCATGCAAGTTATTAACATTGGTTATAGAAATAAAAATGTGTTAAGATAGATAATAATAGAAAGGCTTTCAGTATGTGTACCATGATATGAAATTGGTAAGAAAAGTGGTGTTTTTGTTATTTTTGTGTAAAAATCTCAAGTATGTGAAAGAAAAAGGGCGCGCGTTATCTAATTGAAGATTATCAGTCGTCTGTTAGAGGTAGGGCGTAGTGAAGTCATTATAGAATGTTTTTTGGATTCATGGAGAGTCAATTTTTTTTAAATTTCTCCTTAAAGTTTCTCTTCATTTTTTATCAAGAAAGTTAAAAGTATGGAAAGATATGAAGTAGTTCTAATTGATGGTTCGTGGATTTTTGAAAAAGATTTTGCTATAAAGTTTGACACAGAGGCGAAGCTGATGTTGCGATACAACGAAAGAAAATCGAAAAATCGAAAATGTCGAAAAAATTAATCTATCATAATGAATCAGGCTAGTTTTACAACATGCCGAGACAATAAAATGCGAAATTAGAATCGGAAGATATTTATACAAAACGGTAACAAATAACTTTTTTGAAAAGTCCCCCTCGACCTCAAAACACTCTAAAATCTTTATTTGCTTGTCAAGATAACTAAGCCGATATAAGGTATTCCGAAAACTTTTAAGCCCAAAAAGGAAAAGAAAAAATTTGAAAAAAAAAGTCGAAAAAAAAAGAAAAATTGAGAAAAAGTTTAAAAAAAAACGAAAAAAAGTTAGTAAGCCCCCTCGTCCTCAAAACACAGACACACACACACACACATTTATTCGCTCATCGAAGTACGCAATATGAGGCTGATAAGCCGGTTTGATAAAGGCCCAAACCTATCAAGCCTGAACAAAAGGGAAAAGACAAAAAAGGCGTAAAAAATTGTTGTCTTGAGAAATTCGAATTAAACTTCTTTTAAGATGTTTAGCATTTTTTGCAATCGAGAGCTGACCATTAAAATAAATTTCCCTCAAAACGACACGAAATAAAGTCACTTGGCCGATAACAAATGGGCGGAAATCTTTAAGGCAGAACAAATTTTTATTAAGAAAAAAACAAAATAAATATATACGATGTCAAGGTGGAGAAAAACTATAAGCAAACAGCAGAAGTAACTCATAACACTAAAAGCAACCATAATGCTAAAAAAAATAAAAATCAATAAACGGTTTAGTTGAATGGTAAAAACAAAGCGGAAACTAAGCCGACAAAAAGTAAAACACAAATAAGGATGCACAGGGAGAGTAATAGACCAACGAGCTGAAATATAAGATTACATGCATGCAAGCTGAAATCTGTGGACTACGGGAAAAACGTCTATTACCCCATTAAATTACCCTAGAGTAATTATGCTGAAACCAACTGAAAATTGGCAAAAAAGTGAGTTTTCGTGAGAAAAAAATATAATTAACAAGAAGGTATGCATATCATTGCATTGTAATTAAGTAAACCGCAAGCTTATAAGAAGTTGTCATTTAATCATTAAGAGACTGCGTAGTAAATCTTTTATCACTTTGCATCATTTCTTATAAATTCAATAGTTTTGTAAGAATTCCAAATTTTTAGACTTGTCTTTTTGATTAAAAAACTAAGTCAATTCATTATACAACAACAGATGGTTTACAGTTTTGACAGTTCAGCTATTACTCTCGTCAACAACATCAGAGAAAGGAACTTGAGGAAAGTAACGAAAAAGAAATGAATTAGTGTCTGATTTGAACAAGATTGTGGAGGACGGAACAAGGGGAAGATTGCAAGAAGCTGAGTAGTTGTTGAGTAATTATCAGCTTTTGCTATTGAATAGGAAGATAGAAAACGGTAGGCATAAGGTATTCTTCCCCGCACACAATAGAAAATGCTGATAATTACTCAACTCCTCCTTCAGAGTCTTACCGTCTTCCACTTCTGCCTCGACAATTTCGTTCAAATCAGCCACTGTTTCATATGTTTTCCGTGCGTTGCTCCAATTTGTTTCCTACAATGTTGTTGAAGATAGTTATAGCTCGCAAACTCCTGTTGACATGATGTACTAAGCGTTGATTGCTTAGGAGTAGAAATTGCACGTTTTTTAGTGACACGATAGTCCATCTCTTAGTACAGTTGACACAGTTTTGATACTTTTTTTTCTAACATCTTTTCCGATGTCTTGCAAGACAATTGAGCGAGCTGTAATGTTGACAGTCTTCATTTTTGACGTTCTCACTTCGAGTAAGGGCATGCATTATCTAACCAGTTGAGCTATTTAAATTTAATCGAAAGTCGTATGAAATATTGAAGAGTCTTATTTATCCCCCTACCCTAAACTCCACTGCAAAATTCTCTGTTCTTCCGTTTCTCTAACGTTTTTCAAAGTTCACATCCAGTGGAATAAGGTTCAAAAACATATTTCCAGAGTCTTGTTTTGAAAGTTTATCAAGCCGAATTTCTTTTTGCAAATCTACATAAAAATCGAAAATATCGATTGCTTTCTCAAAAATGAACAGTTTTTCATTGCCTATTAAAAAATTTTTAATTAACTTGATGTGAAATTTTGCAGAATTGTTACCTTTAGGACATTTTCCATTGTTACTTATGCCGGCAAAATTCGCTAATTTTTACAGTAAACAATTTAGGATCAATTTTTGCAGTATGCTAAGAGTATATAATTACTTTTTTTCTTTGACTTCCTAATTCCTAAATCAATAAAACAAAAACAACAAAACCTCTATTTAAAAACCACAAATTGTAAAGTTTTCTTTAAGACTTTGATACTTGTTTCGCTTGAAAGAAGCTGAATTTTGATTGAATACGAGTTCAGTCCATATCAACAAAATCTGTCTGATTGGTTCAACCCACACAGTTGAAATGGCATAGGTATAGTCAACAACGATAATCAAGTTCTCTGAGATCAGTTCTATAGTGTTCAATCACCAACTTTTTTCTTTTTACATCACTCTCAGCTCTTGATTCAAAAAAGCTTCTCAGTCTAGAACAACAATTTTTTTACTCAGTAAACTTTTCCACTCCGGTTCAAAATTAGGTTCGGGATACAGCTTCTGGAGTCTTCTTTACCCAACTGAATTTTTCATTCCATATGTGGCGCAATTTGAAGTCATGAGCAGATACTTTAGTGAAAATCATATGCAACAGGTATCCATCACCATGAAGGAGGCTTAGAACCGTGGGAATGATGTCGAAGATAGCAGGCAACGCTCGGATAAACTATCCCATGTTTCTTGACTCTCGGTTTGTGGCTGCAAGAGTGAACAATTTCCTCTTTCCCTGAGATCGACCTGCTGAGAATACAATTGCAATTGAAGAGGGAGAAGGTTTTGCAGAGCCAATAACTTCATTGAACATTTCACCCAGAAAACCAATGGCGATGGAGCTGAGAACAGTTTTGTGCTCCAAACAGAACTTGCAAAAATATGAGTATTCAGCTGCTCGAGTTCTTTGATTTGTACTTTTTTTGTTTGCTGTCGCCTGTTTTGTAATTTTTTCTCAACTAAGATTCAATTTTAACAGAAGAGGATGAAACCATTTTGTAGATTTGGTGAACTATTGTTTTCACGCATTTCAAAGAAAACTTATTGCTTGCATCTTGCAAAAAATTTGACTCATTTTTCTGCGAAAATTTTCAATAAATCAAAACTATGCATTTTCGCAAATAATATTGTTTCAATTGTTAAGATTTCAAGAAAAATGCAACAAGGTTCTCTCGCGCTTTTGTTTTTTAAAATTTTTCAATTCCTTGGTGTTGTTTTTTTACCTTTGATCAAAGTCAGATTCTAATGCATACTGATCAAAAAAAACACTAACATCGTTTTAGGATTGGGTTTTAAAATAGTTGACAATAGTGATTGTTCTCAGTGAAAAATAAACGGCTTTTTAGCAATAGTTTTTTCCATTTTTTAACATATTTTTTTAGAAAGACAAAATTATTTTGCGCACAAGCTACAAAAATTTGTAATTGTTCAATTTGGAGTACCTCACTTTCGTGGGTACTTGTGTTCAATTATAGATTCAAGCAACTCGACTTCGTTTAATTTTGTCTGAACAAGTTTTAATTTTTTGAATGAAGGTTCCTTGATAGCTTTCTTGTGTCAAATCATCACTCAGGTATTTCGTAGTCGAGTCTCTAGATCGATCCATTATTTGATAACCGCAAATTTAGCTAAGAGAAGTATCAAAAAATCTTCTAAAACAAGTGAACGAAGACGTTCATCTCCTTCTATGATACCATCAACCCCTGAATATACAGAAAACTGAAAAACTTTTTTCACGAGAAAATTTTACAAAACGGTTATTTTTTTTACACTGCAAGCCAAGATCCACATGAAAAAAGAAAACAGGAGTTCAAACTGATCCGTTGTCTAGCTTGAAGCTGGAATTTAGCATTCTTCTGTATTTGTTTCATAATTTTGGCCAAGATTGCCTTGTTTTAGATGTACTCTGCCATTTAAATTTTTCCAATTTCAAATTTTTTAGCAATTAAGGGAAGTACATCACAAGCACAATAAACTACCCTTAAGGCTCTAAGAATTGACTAATATGATTGGCAAAAATATGAAATGTTTCGCAAGAGAAGATTCAAGGAAAGTCTTCAACGAATAGCCAAGTGTTCTGCGTTGAAGAGAATGTGGATCTAAATAAGAGAAGCATCGCCTACGCTTTTTCATTATTTGGAAGTTTTTTTTCACAAAAAATTCCATACTCTTATTTTTATTTCATATTTGGAAATCATCATGATTCATACTGTTTTATTCAGGTTTTACCTGATCTCTAAATTTTTTTCTTTCACTTGAAAAATGTACTTTTAAACTTTTAAAAAACATTTGTCATATTTGTATCGTTTTTAAAAAAAAATCTAACGAAAATCGAAAAATTAGTTTGGTCCCAAAAAAATGACAACGAGAAAAAGTTTTTTTTGGCTTGTGCTTCCAAATAATCAAAAGGATTGAATTGGGACAAATCAAGAAGCAACAGAAGTCTATCAAAATGAAAAACAAAGAAAAAAACTATCAGTAATCCTAAAAACTTTTTTTTCACGATGCAGTAAGCCTTGGACTCGTTACCATAGTGGAAACTATATATGGCAAAAAGTCAACAATGGAACACTCTCTTGCCATCTGTAATAAAGTATATGGCAAAGCCTTCTTCAGCAGTTCCTCAATTTCCAGAAGTACAAATCAACAAGCCATCCTACTTTCAGATTCGTCTCTTCACTGCCAAAGGTTCTCTCGCGCTTTTGTTTTTTAAAATTTTTCAATTCCTTGGTGTTGTTTTTTTACTTTTGATCAAAGTCAGATTCTAATGCATACTGATCAAAAAAAACATTAACATCGTTTTAAGATTGGGTTTTAAAATAGTTGACAATAGTGATTGTTCTCAGTGAAAAATAAACGGCTTTTTAGCAATAATTTTTTCCATTTTTTTAACATATTTTTTTAGAAAGACAAAATTATTTTGCGCACAAGCTACAAAAATTTGTAATTGTTCAATTTGGAGTACCTCACTTTCGTGGGTACTTGTGTTCAATTATAGATTCAAGCAACTCGACTTCGTTTATTTTTGTCTGAACAAGTTTTAATTTTTTGAATGAAGGTTCCTTGATAGCTTTCTTGTGTCAAATCATCACTCAGGTATTTCGTAGTCGAGTCTCTAGATCGATCCATTATTTGATAACCGCAAATTTAGCTAAGAGAAGTATCAAAAAATCTTCTAAAACAAGTGAACGAAGACTTTCATCTCCTTCTATGAAACCATCAACCCCTGAATATACAGAAAACTGAAAAACTTTTTTCACGAGAAAATTTTACAAAACGGTTATTTTTGTTACACTGCAAGCCAAGATCCACATGAAAAAAGAAAACAGGAGTTCAAACTGATCCGTTGTCTAGCTTGAAGCTGGAATTTAGCATTCTTCTGTATTTGTTTCATAATTTTGGCCAAGATTGCCTTGTTTTAGATGTACTCTGCCATTTAAATTTTTCCAATTTCAAATTTTTTAACAATTAAGGGAAGTACATCACAAGCACAATAAACTACCCTTAAGGCTCTAAGAATTGACTAATATGATTGGCAAAAATATGAAATGTTTCGCAAGAGAAGATTCAAGGAAAGTCTTCAACGAACAGCCATGTGTTCTGCGTTGAAAAGAACACATGGCCTAGCACATGAGGAAGAAAAAGATAAAGAACTAAGAAAAACAGCTCCAATTTTGTTTTAAGATATGTGTTTCGCACTTTCATCGTTGTTATATGTGAACAAAAAAAACTGACAGAATTTTTATGTACTGCTCGATCTCCATCAATAAATCTGTCAATTTTCTCTGCGAATCAGTTTCATTTTTTTGGAGTTTTGTATTTGCTGAGTTCTCTCTAGAATACCTAAACCCAAATTTTTTAAATTGTTGCAAGTTTTTGATTACAACTTAGAAGATTTTTGTTGAACTTCTCCCAAACGGGTCGTTTCCTCGCATTGTTTGCAATTTGTTTGCTCTTTTTTTTTCAAGTTATCAAGTTATGTTAAACTGCTCGAATAGGCTGATTGAATACTTACTTCCCCGCTTGAGGTAACAACGCTTGGATAAAATCATTTTTTGTACAAAGTCTCAGGAGAGTCAATTTTTGGATATATGCAATCACGTTGATCAAATCAATCTCTGATAATTTTGGCGAAGAGATGTTTTTGGTAAAATTAAAAGGATCAAGCAGTTGCAATTCTCCAAGGAACAGAAAAATTGTGAGTATAAAAGCAATTATCTTGCGTCAATTTGTAACTTTTATAAGATTTGTTGGAAACAGAAACAAATAGTAATTTTTCTTTATAATATGAGTAAAAACTGCAAAAATTTTGACACAGAGCGGCTGTCATCTGAATGAACTGTTTTTGCAGAGAATGTGGATCTAAATAAGAGAAGCATCGCCTACGCTTTTTCATTATTTGGAAGTTTTTTTCACAAAAAATTCCATACTCTTATTTTTATTTCATATTTGGAAATCATCATGATTCATACTGTTTTATTCAGGTTTTACCTGATCTCTAAATTTTTTTCTTTCACTTGAAAAATGTACTTTTAAACTTTTAAAAAACATTTTTCATATTTGTATCGTGTTTTAAAAAAAAATCAAACGAAAATCGAAAAAATAGTTTGGTCCCAAAAAATGACAACAAGAAAAAGTTTTTTTTTGGCTTGTGCTTCCAAATATTCAAAAGGATTGAATTGGGACAAATCAAGAAGCAACAGAAGTCTATCAAAATGAAAAACAAAGAAAAAAATTATCAGTAATCCTAAAAACTTTTTTTTCACGATGCAGTAAACCTTGGACTCGTTACCATAGTGGAAACTATATATGGCAAAAAGTCAACAATGGAACACTCTCTTGCCATCTGTAATAAAGTATATGGCAAAGCCTTCTTCAGCAGTTCCTCAATTTACAGAAGTACAAATCAACAAGCCATCCTACTTTCAGATTCGTCTCTTCACTGCCAAAGGTTCTCTCGCGCTTTTGTTTTTTAAAATTTTTCAATTCTTGGTGTTGTTTTTTACCTTTGATCAAAGTCAGATTCTAATGCATACTGATAAAAAAAAACACTAACATTGTTTTAAGATTGGGTTTTAAAATAGTTGACAATAGTGATTGTTCTCAGTGAAAAATAAACGGCTTTTTAGCAATAATTTTTTCCATTTTTTCAACATATTTTTTTAGAAAGACAAAATTATTTTGCGCACAAGCTACAAAAATTTGTAATTGTTCAATTTGGAGTACCTCACTTTCGTGGGTACTTGTGTTCAATTATAGATTCAAGCAACTCGACTTCGTATAATTTTGTCTGAACAAGTTTTAATTTTTTGAATGAAGGTTCCTTGATAGCTTTCTTGTGTCAAATCATCACTCAGGTATTTCGTAGTAGAGTCTCTAGATCGATCCATTATTTGATAACCGCAAATTTAGCTAAGAGAAGTATCAAAAAGTTTTCTAAAACAAGTGAACGAAGACTTTCATCTCCTTCTATAATACTATCAACCCCTGAATATACAGAAAACTGAAAAACTTTTTTCACGAGAAAATTTTACAAAACGGTTATTTTTGTTACACTGCAAGCCAAGATCCACATGAAAAAAGAAAACCGCAGTTCAAACTGATCCGTTGTCTAGCTTGAAGCTGGAATTTAGCATTCTTCTGTATTTGTTTCATAATTTTGGCCAAGATTGCCTTGTTTTAGATGTACTCTGCCATTTAAATTTTTCCAATTTCAAATTTTTTAGCAATTAAGGGAAGTACATCACAAGCACAATAAACTACCCTTAAGGCTCTAAGAATTGACTAATATGATTGGCAAAAATATGAAATGTTTCGCAAGAGAAGATTCAAGGAAAGTCTTCAACGGATAGCCATGTGTTCTGCGTTGAAAAGAACACATGGCCTAGCACATGAGGAAGAAAAAGATAAAGAACTAAGAAAAACAGCTCCAATTTTGTTTTAAGCTTATGTGTTTCGCACTTTCATTGTTGTTATTTGTGAACCAAAAAAACTGACAGAATTTTTATGTACTGCTCGATCTCCATCAATAAATCTGTCAATTTTCTCTGCGAATCAGTTTCATTTTTTTTGGAGTTTTGTATTTGCTGAGTTCTCTCTAGAATACCTAAACCCAAATTTTTTGAATTGTTGCAAGTTTTTGATTACAACTTAGATGATTTTTGTTGAACTTCTCCCAAAGGGGTCGTTTCCTCGCATTGTTTGCAAATTGTTTGCTCTTTTTTTTCAAGTTATCAAGTTATGTTAAGCTGCTCGAATAGGCTGATTGAATACTTACTTCCCCGCTTGAGGTAACAACGCTTGGATAAAATCAGCTTTTGTACAAAGTCTCAGGAGAGTCAATTTTTGGATATATGCAATCACGTTGATCAAATCAATCTCTGATAATTTTGGCGAAGAGATTTTTTTAGTAAAATTAAAAGGATCAAGCAGTTGCAATTCTCCAAGGAACAGAAAAATGGTGAGTAGAAAAGCAATAATCTTGCGTCAATTTGTAACTTTTATAAGATTTGTTGGAAACAGAAACAAATAGTAATTTTTCTTTATAATATGAGTAAAAACTGCTAAAATTTTGACACAGAGCGGCTGTCATCTGAATGAACTGTTTTTGCAGAGAATGTGGATCTAATTAAGAGAAGCATCGCCTACGCTTTTTCATTATTTGGAAGTTTTTTTCACAAAAAATTCCATACTCTTATTTTTATTTCATATTTGGAAATCATCATGATTCATACTGTTTTATTCAGGTTTTACCTGATCTCTAAATTTTTTTCTTTCACTTGAAAAATGTACTTTTAAACTTTTAAAAAAAACATTTTTCATATTTGTATCGTATTTTAAAAAAAATCAAACGAAAATCGAAAAAATAGTTTGGTCCCAAAAAATGACAACAAGAAAAAGTTTTTTTTTGGCTTGTGCTTCCAAATATTCAAAAGGATTGAATTGGGACAAATCAAGAAGCAACAGAAGTCTATCAAAATGAAAAACAAAGAAAAAAATTATCAGTAATCCTAAAAACTTTTTTTTCACGATGCAGTAAACCTTGGACTCGTTACCATAGTGGAAACTATATATGGCAAAAAGTCAACAATGGAACACTCTCTTGCCATCTGTAATAAAGTATATGGCAAAGCCTTCTTCAGCAGTTCCTCAATTTACAGAAGTACAAATCAACAAGCCATCCTACTTTAAGATTCGTCTCTTCACTGCCAAAGAGAAAATAGCTAGAAAAGGTGTTGACTATGTCATCTGTAGGTTGGATCAGTTCAAAAATCTGTCTAAGTATTTAGAAGCATTGATATTTGATAAAAATAGTAATAGTTAATCAACGTTATGCCTGTTGATGATTTTTTAAATGATTTTCATTAGTTAAGAACAACTTTTTCTCGCTGAAAAGCCCATAAGTTGAAAGATAATACCTTGGATTTTGAAGAAAACCTGAGTTCAAAAACTAGCAATCAAATCTCATGACTAAACAACTTATTGCAAACCTCAACCTGTTCTCTTGAAAAAAACTCAAAAACTATAAAAAGTGCAATTTTGATCTCATTTTTAAAAGCAATTTGTCTTTTTTAGATCCAATATGGAATATCCTTTTGATTACTGTTTTGAAATTGATACTGCTAAAAATTTTCAGATTATGATAGTATTTTTAATCGTTTATCCAATTTAGACAATTTCCTGTTCAGATGCAAAGATATATTGAACAATTAGTAGTTGCTTGTATCTTGGCAATTATTATTTCTTGGTTTGCAAAAAAAAATCTGAAAGATTTGACTGAAGTTTCAAAATCTGTATTGAATATCGAAGCTAAAAACGAACAGCAGAGGTAACTCATAGCGGTAAAAGCAACCATAAAGCTAAAAACACCTAAAATTCAAATTAACGATTTAGTTGAATGGTAAAAACAAAGCGGAAAATAATCCGACAAAACTAAATCGAAAGCGACAATTTCGAAAATTCAAAAAAAAAAACGAAAAAAATATCAATGAAAAAATTTGAATTGCGAATTTATTGAAAAAACACAAACAGGGATGCACAGAGAGAGTAATAGACCAATGAGCGCAAATATCTGAACATACTGGATGCAAGCTGAAATCTGTGGACAAAATTGTTTACGGGAAAAACGTCTAGTACCCCATTAAGTTACCCTAGGGTAATTATGCTGAAACCAAATGAAAATACGCAAAAAAGAGAGTTTTCTTGAGAAAAAAGTTTTATTACCAAGAAGGTATGCAAGTCACTGAATTTTAATTAAGTTAACCGCAAGCTTATAAGAAGTTGTCATTTAATCATTAAGAGACAGCGTAGTAAATCTTTCATCACTTCGCATCAATTCTTATAAATTCAATGGTTTTGTAAGAACTCCAAATTTTTAGACTTGTCTTTTTGATTAAAAAACTAAGTCAATTCATTATCAGTTCATATACAACAACAGATGGTTTACAGTTTTGACAGTTCAGCTATTACTCTCGTCAACAACATCAGAGAAAGGAACTTGAGGAAAGTAACGAAAAAGAAATGAATTAGTGTCTGATTTGAACAAGATTGTGGAGGACGGAACAAGGGGAAGATTGCAAGAAGCTGAGTAGTTGTTGAGTAATTATCAGCTTTTGCTATTGAATAGGAAGATAGAAAACGGTAGGCATAAGGTATTCTTCCCCGCAAACAAAAGAAAATGCTGACAATTACTCAACTCCTCCTTCAGAGTCTCACCATCTTCCACTTCTGCCTCCATAATCTCGTTCAAATCAGCCACTGTTTTACATGGTTTCCGTGCGTTGCTCCAATTTATTTCCAACATTGTTGTTGAAGATAGTAAAAGCTCGCAAAGTCTTGTTGACATTATATACTCAGCGTTAATTAGTTAAGAGTAGAAATTGCACGTTTTTAGTAACACGATAGTCCATCTCTTCATTCCTGCTTCTTCTTCATCAGTCACAGTTGACACAATTATGAGTCTTTTTCTTCTAACATCTTTTCCGATGTCTTGCAAGACGATTGAGCAAGCTGTAATTTTGTGTCTTCATTTTTGACTTTCTCACTTCGAGTAAGGGCAGGCATTATCTAAAAAAGTTCACATCCAGTGGAACAAGGTTCAAAAATTTATTTCCAGAGTCTTGGTTTGAAAGTTTATGAAGCCCAATTTCTCTTTGCAAATCTACATAAAAATCAAAAAATTTCACTGCGTTCTCAAAACTCAACAGTTTTTCTTTGTCTATTAAAAAAATTGTTAGTTAATTTGATGCGAAAATTTGCAAAATTGTTATCTTTAAGACTTTTCCTTTGTTACTTATGTCGGCAAAATTTGGTAACTTTTACAGTAAACAGTTTGGAATCAATTTTTGCAGTTTGCTAAGTGTATATAATTACTTTTTTTTACTTTGACTTCCTAAAACAAAAAAAATGAACAATAGCTTTATTTGGAAACCACAAACTATAAAATTTTCTTGAAGACTTTTATACGTGTTTCGCTGGAAATAAGCTGAATTTTGATTGAATACGACTTCAGTCCATATCAACAAAATCTGTCTGTTTGGTTCAACCCACACAGTTGAGTTGGTATAGGTATAGTCAACAATGATAATCAAGTTCTCTGAGATCAGTTCTGTATTGTTCAATCACCAACTTATTTCTTTCTACAACACTCTCAGCTCTTGATTCAAAAAAAAATCTTCTCCGTCCAGAACAACAATTTTTTTACTCAGTAAACTTTTCCACTCCGGTTCAAAATTAAGTTCGGGATACAACTTCTGGAGTCGTCTTTACCCAATTGAATACCTCAATCCATGTGTGGCGAAATTTGAAGTCATGAGCAGGTACTTTAGTGAAAAGCATTTGCAACAGGCATCAATCACCATGAAGAGGCTTAGAACCGTGGGAATGATGGCGAAGATAGCAGGCAACGCTCGGATAAACTATCCCATGTTTCTTGACTCTCGGTTTGTGGCTGCAAGAGTGAACAATTTCCTCTTTCCCGGAAAGCGATCTGGTGAGAATACAATTGCAATTGAAGTGGAAGAACGTTTTGCAGAGCCAATAACTCCATTGAATATTTCACCCAGAGAATCATCGGCGATGGAGCTGAGAACAGTTTTGCGCTTCATTCAGAACTTGCAAAAATATGAGCATTCAGCTGCTCGAGTTCTTTGATTTGTACTTTATTTGTTTGTTGTCGCCTATTTTGTAATTTTTTTTCAACTAAGATTCAATTTTAAGAGAAAAGGACGAACAAAATGCAGTTTTTTTAAAAAATTTGTTACAAATAACTTTCGAATATAGCAAAATTTCAAAAACATTTTGTAGATTTGGTGAACTATTAATTTCACGCATTTCAAAGAAAATGTATTGCTTGCATCTTGCAAAAAATTTGACTCATTTTTCTGCGCAAAATTTTGGATAAATCAAAACAAACTATGCATATTTGCGAAAAATATTGTTTCAATTTTTAAGATTTTAAGAAAAAGGCAACGAGGTTCTCTCGCGCATTTTGTTTTTCAAAATTTTAAAATTGTTGGTGTTTTTTTTACCTTTGATCAAAGTCAGATTCTGCATGTATACTGATCAAAAACACCACTAACATTGTTTTAAAAATGGAAAAAGGAATGACAATAGTGAGTGTTCTCATTGAAAAATAAACGGCTATTTAGCAATAATTTTTTGCATTTTTAACATATTTTTTTTTAAAAAGAACAAAATTATTTTACTCATAAGTTAAGAAACTCATGAAAAAGTTTGTAATTGTTCAATTTGGAGTATGTCATTTTCATGAGTTACATGAGTTCAATTATAGATTTAAGCAACTCGACTGCGTATAATTTTGACCGAACAATTTTTAATTTTTTGAATGAAGGTTCCTTGATAGCTTTCTTGAGTCAAATCATCACTCAGGTACTTCGTATTCGAGTCTCTAGATCGATCCAATATTTGATAACCGCAGAGTTAGCTAACAGAAATATAAAATTTTTTTCTAAAACAAGTGAAAGAAGGCTTTAATCTGCTTCTCCCTGACTGAATAAAAAACTGAACATTTTCTAAAGAGAAAATTGTACAAAAACCGTGAATTTTAGTACACTGCAAGCCAAGAGCCACATGGAAGAGGAAAACAGGAACGCTAACTGATCGGTTTTCTAGCCTGAAGCTGGAATAAGCAATCTTTGCGTTGAAAAGAACACATGGCCTAGCACATGAGGAAGAAAAAGATAAAGAACTAAGAAAAACAGCTCCAATTTTGTTTTAAGCTTATGTGTTTCGCACTTTCATCGTTGTTATTTGTGAACCAAAAAAACTGACAGAATTTTTATGTACTGCTCGATCTCCATCAATAAATCTGTCAATTTTCTCTGCGAATCAGTTTCATTTTTTTTGGAGTTTTGTATTTGCTGAGTTCTCTCTAGAATACCTAAACCCAAATTTTTTGAATTGTTGCAAGTTTTTGATTACAACTTAGAAGATTTTTGTTGAACTTCTCCCAAAGGGGTCGTTTCCTCGCATTGTTTGCAATTTGTTTGCTCTTTTTTTTTCAAGTTATCAAGTTATGTTAAACTGCTCGAATAGGCTGATTGAATACTTACTTCCCCGCTTGAGGTAACAACGCTTGGATAGAATCTGCTGTTGTACAAAGTCTCAGGAGGGTCAATTCTTGGATATATGCAATCAGGTTGATCAAATCAATCTCTGATAATTTTGGCGAAGGGAACTTCTTTGTAAAATTAAAAGGATCAAGCAGTTTCAATTCTCGAGTAACAGAAAAAGTTTTGAGTAGACAGGCAAAAATCTTGGGTTGATTTGTAATTTTCGTGTGACTTGTTGGAAACAGAAACAAATATATATATTTCAAGAGATTTTCAGTAAAAACTGGAAAAGATCTTGACACACAGCGAATGTCATCTGTATTAACTGTTTTTGCAGAGACCGTGGATCTAAACAAGAGAAACATCGCCTACGCTTTTTCTTTATTTGGAATTTTTTTTTACAAAAAATTCCACATCTTTATTTTTAATTTCATATTTTGAAATTATCATGGTTCATACTGTTTTCTTCAGGTTTTACCTGATCTCTAAATCACCTTCTTTCACTTGAAAAGTGTATTCTAGAGAAACGTTTGTCATATTTATATATTTTGTTTTAAAAAAATCACACGAAAATCTAAAAATTTGTATGGTCCCAAACAGTTTGCAACGAGAAAAAGTTTTTTTGGCTTGTGCTTCCAAATATTGAAAAGGATTGAATTGGGACAAATCAAGAAGCAACAGAAGTCTATCAAAATGAAAAACAAAGAAAAAAATTATCAGTAATCCAAAAAAATTTGTTTTCACGATGCAGTAAGCTTTGGACTCTAGCGAAAACATATCTAGCGAAAAATCAACAATGGACCAGTATCATGACTAGTATCTGTAATAAAGTATATGACAAAGTCTCCTTCAACATTTGACGACTCTGTCTCACAATCCAGAAGTATAATGTCAACACGCCATCCTACCTTCAGATTCATCTCTTCACTGCCGAGGAGAATGAAGCTAGAAAAGATGTTGACTATGTCATCTGTACGTTGGATTAGCTCAAAAATATATCCAAGTTAATAGAAGAATCGATGTTTGAAAAAAATTGTAATAATTAATCAACGTTATGCCTGTTGATGAGTTTTTAATTGATTTTCATTAGTTAGGAACAGTTTTTATCTCGCTGAAGTGTCCATAAGTTAAAATATAATACCTTGGATTTTGAAGAAAAACTAAGTACAAAAACTAGCAATCAAATCCCATGACTTAACAATTTACTGCAAACCTCAAACTGATTTCTTGAAAAAACTCAAAAACTAAAAACAGTGTAATTTGGATCTCTTATCAAAAAAATTGTCTTTTTTTGATCACACATGAACAAAAATTTAATAAATGAGAAAATTTTTCATTTTCATCATGTGAATGTTTGTTATACAAAAACTTTCTCAATAACTAAGGTTTGATTATTTACTTGAAATCCCTAGATTTTGGACATACGCTAGGTAGCAAAAAAAATGGAAACAATAGGTATGATTTGTTTCATGTTTTTAGTAGTAAAAATAAACCTATCAAAAGAATTTTCAATGTCCAAATTGAAATTTCATCAGACTTTGAAACTAATTTATTACATAAAAATAAAAGTGGTAGAATGGTGAGGTTGATTGAAATCGTTTCATCTTTTACCTAGATAGAAACACAAGGAATTCAATAAATTTGGTTAGAAGATGGAGAGGATATTTCAGAAAGTAAGAAAACTACCAGATTTATAAACAGAGTTCTCATTTACGAAGGTTGACTATAATTGAGTGAACGATCAAAAAAACTAAGCAAGGGAAACCAATGAAATTAAAAATTGAAGGCAGAGAATATCCTTCCGATTACTGTTTTGAAATTGATACTGCTAAAAAATTTCAGATTATTATAGTATTTTTGATCTTTAATCCATTTTTAGACAATTTCCTGTTGCAGATGCAAAAGTATATCGAACAATTAGTAGTTGCTCGTATCTTGCAAATATTTTTACATTGGTTTGCAAAAAAAATTCAGAAAATTTTGATTGAAGTTTTTTAAATTTATTTTGAATATCAAAGAAGCAATTAAACAAAATTATATTCGAAGTTTTCAAAATCTACATATCCCCTGTGTTAAAAAAAATCAGTTGGCTGACTTGGCAGTTTTGTTGACCTGAAAGTTTCTTGAATATAAAGTTTTCATTCGGATCTGGAAAGTTTGAAAAATGATGTCTGTGAAAACTTCAGGGCAAAATATCAAAAAACATATAAGTTCTTTGGAAGGAATACTCAATTGCGCTTAGTGCATATCGAAATGGATAAGGGTCTTTTAAAAAATCAGCTCAATTATTAGCGATTGATATCAATAAAGGAATAATTATCAAAATTCATAAAGGAATAATTATCAACTCTGATTCTCCTTGTTCGAGTTTTCTTTGACTGAACCAAATTGAAAACGATTATCTTCTTTTAAGATTACGTCACTAAATAGAAACAAAACAAAGCAAGTTGATAAGTGTGTAGCTTTTAGTATACACGTCAAAATTCATCAAAAGAGAGCAAAATCTGTGGAGTTTTAAGTGTCCTTATTGTAGTGATACGCTCTACGAGAAGCTAAATTAACACAATTTTAACAGAACAGTATAATTAGTCTAAATTTACATAGGCGAGGATCTAAGCATGAAAATTGTAAATTAAAAAAAGCAAAAATATAGAAACCAACATCCAAAACAGAAAGCTTATAGTAAACAGATCTGATTGATAAAAAATCAACTCTTTTAATGATCGAGTTTAAATTGTCGTGACACTCTCAATGGAAATCGATCCGGAAATTTTTAACCTATAGTAGTAAATGCATGTATGAAAGTTGAAAATCCAACTACTAAAGTTTAATCCAAATACTCTATATTTATAAATTATCAACTAATTGCATCGCTTTATTAGCTATCGTTTCACAATCTTCCTATTTTAGTACTTTTGAATAAGCTCCTGGAGTTGGTCGTTTTTCAAGCAGCTATTTAGGGAGGATGTTTCAAAAATTACTATTTTTTCTTAATTTTTTCAATGATTTCCAAAAAAAACATCAATAAATGATACCTAAAATATGATTTCTTAGACTTTGATTGTTTCAAGACAAAAAATTGAAATTTCTGGTCTAAAACTGCGTCAAAAACACTAATTAAGCGTCAAAACAATAACATACAGTTGTCTGGTTTAGTGATTTCATTTTTGATGGTTCTTAGCGAAGAGAGATTTCTGGTGCTACTTTTCCTTTGTATTATCTAGCAATCGTTGAGGGGAAACATTGGCCGTAAATACGTTGATCTTTTAGCGAAAGAAATCTGCCGATTGAACCAAAACGAATGTTCAGAACGACTTCTTGTATTCAGCCGATTAATCTTACAGCGGGACCCAATGATAAAAACCACACGTGATGTGAGAACTTTGATAGGAAGACGACTTGAAGACTGGGAAAATAGTAAGTTCAATATTCTACTACAAGAAGCCAAACGATGTTCACAAAAACAACCGAGGAAACCTATGATAAAAAACAGATCTGAAGACGAGCACACCGCAGTGGTTTTTGCACGAATGATGATGGAAGGGAAAGTTCGGTCTGCCATGCGTTGGCTGACAAGCAGATCTGGCGGAGGTCTGCTCCATCCAAATGACGAAGTTAATGATCCCACAACAAAAACAAGAAAATTAGTCATTGACATTCTGAAAGAGAAGCATCCCGTAGCAAAACAGTCAAAAGAAGAAGCAAGAATACAAGTAGATAGCTTGCCTGAGTTAGAAACAGTAACCATCACTTCTTCTTATATAGAAAAATTTGCGAGGTCAATG
The DNA here is from genome assembly GCF_963678635.1 of Symsagittifera roscoffensis. Lineage (NCBI taxonomy): Eukaryota > Metazoa > Xenacoelomorpha > Acoela > Convolutidae > Symsagittifera > Symsagittifera roscoffensis. Next base: position 20,044,415 of record NC_087065.1, on the reverse strand, counting down.
CACGGTGGAGCCGGACCTTCAGGAACAGATTCGGAACACTGGAAAGACGCATTTCTTCGATTTGGAGGACACAGTTCGGCTTTGAGAGACGAAGTGGCAGCGCTGATCACAAAGATAGCTAACGAAATTATTCCATGGAACCAAATACGAGCATTGATGTCAGGTCGTCTGATCGCTTTGGACAAGTGCCCCGGAGTTAGACCAATTGGCATAGGTGAGTGTTTGCGAAGAGTAATGTGTAAATGTATGGCCGAAGCGACCAAAAAAGATCTCGAAGAAACCTGTGGATCTCAACAACTAGCTTGTGGTGTGAAAGCAGGAATAGAAGGAGCTGTACACGCAGTGGAGGAGTTGTTTAATAGCACCAAAGAGGACGGACATGGTCTTCTATTGATGGATGCCTCAAATGCATTCAATGCATTGAACAGGGAAACGGCTCTATGGAATGCTAGAATACTTTGGCCAAGGTGCTCACGATTTCTATTCAACACATATAGAGGGGATGCGCCGCTAATTGTTGCAGGAACGACAGAACTTCTTTTCAGTAGTGAAGGCACTACACAGGGTGATCCACTAGCGATGTTATTCTATGGGGTTTCATTGATGCCATTGATTGAATCACTCAAAGACCGAGATAAGTATTTACAAACATGGTATGCAGATGATTCGCGAGCTCTTGGCGCACTAGAAAACCTGGTTGAGTGGTTGTCATTTTTGACTGAAAAAGGTCCGAAGTATGGCCATTACCCCGAGCCAAGCAAAAGTTATTTGGTTGTTCACCCGAACTTTGTTGAAAAAGCTCATCAATTGTTTGACAGGTTCGGCATCAGAATAGTTGAAGGTAGAAGATATTTGGGCGGATTTATTGGCTCTGATGAAGGCAAAATTCGTTTCACTACAAAAAAGGTCCAAGAATGGTTGGATTGTCTTAGCGAGTTGTCCAAAGTGGCAGAAAAAGAACCTCAAGCTGCTTTAGTTGGATTAACAAGATCACTGCAATGCGAATGGAATTTTGTCCAGAGAGTAGTCAAAGATACGTCGCAGTTGTTTGCTCCTCTCGAGAAGATGTTGGAGGAAAACTTTTTGCCAAGCTTACTAGGAACTTCTAGTGTCACACACTCAGATCGTGTTTTGTATTCACTCCCTGTCAAAAGAGGGGGACTAGGTGTACGAAATCCAATAGAAGATTCCAAACTAGCATTTTCCACTCCACGTGAAGCAACCGACTGTCTCGTGAGTTCGATCCTTAACCAAGATGATTTCGACCAAACTCTACACAAACAAAGATGAGAGAAGCAAGAAAAAATCACGAGGAGAAACAAAATGCTGTGGACAAAGATAAACTCGATGAATTGCTTGCAGTTTTACCAGCAGATCAGAAACGAGCGATCCGGAGAATAATCGACAACAACTGTTCCTTGTGGCTAACTTCGCTGCCCTTGTTGAAAGATAATTTTGATTTGTCAGCCACAGAGTTCAGAGACGCTCTATGTGTCAGGTACAGAAAACCACTCAAACGTTCTTTCTCGAGATGCGATGGATTTCAACAAGATTTTGACTTACAGCATGCACTTTCTTGCAAGAAGGGCGGACTGGTAACACTACGACACAACGAAATAAGAGACGCAGTGGGCGATCTTGCTTCAATTTTGTGGAAAGATGTGAAAAGAGAACCTGTCGTAAAAGAACCAGATATAGAAAATGGAACCCCGGCACTAATTGCAGATCTTTCAGCTCGTGGGGTTTGGGATAGACAGTCGGCTGCGTCGTTCGACATCCGTGTTACAGACACTGACGCTCCGTCTTACCAAAACCGCAATCCCATGAATGTACTGAAAACTGCAGAGATTGAGAAGAAAAATAAGTATGGACCAGCTTGTGAAGAAAAGCACATGTCTTTCACTCCACTTGTCACTTCAATAGATGGTGTTTTGGCACCGGAGTTCACGTTTTTCCTCAAACGACTAGCAGATGGTCTGGCATCAAAATGGGACCGCCCATATAGTCATGTCATGTGCTGGGTGAGATGTAGAATTTCATTCGCTATACTAAGAGCAACCAACATTTGCATCAGAGGCACAAGATCCAAATGGCGATCCCTCGGCGTTGAGGACGGTTACACACTTGGAATGGCATTCTAAAAATTCACACGCTGTTAACTGGGGCTTTCATCGCGCATAACTGACTCCTATGATATTAGAATTTCGACACCATTTGCATAATATTTCGAAGAATATGAGATGTTTGAAGGTAAAAACACAGGATGACAACTGTGAACAAGCAACGAAAAACTTTTCCTTGCACGATTCGAAACCAATTTATTTTGATTTTAGGTTAAATTTACACGATAGGGGTTTCTAATCGTTGAACTGATAGAATATTGAATGTGAAATTTATTTTCGGGTATCATTGTTTTCAAAATGGGTTGAATTGGAAGATGATAGATCAAGCAGAAACCAAAAAAGAACTAGACTAAAGTTTATGGGACAAAAGAAGCGGAAATTTATTACGTTGTTTGGCAAATTGGAGCAATCATAATTGTTTCTTGAAATTTGGTGAGAAGTTAGAGCTTGAAATAAAGTTGAACCTAAGATTTTTCAATTATAAGCGAAATTTAACGGAGTGTTTGTTTCTATTTAAGGATGAAATAATTAAAACTTTTTTTAAACAAAACTCAACAAAATGTTTGATTCAATCTATTGATGAATTAATTAAAACTATAGAAAATTTAGAATATTGAAGCAGGATATTTTCGATATAAGTCTACCTTAGAGACAAAAATGGCCGGTTAATTGTTTTTACCAAACTGTTTAAGGTTCAAGAAAAAAGAGTTCTTACGAATCATAATAACTGAAGAAAAAATCAAAAATTGTCTTTCAAGGCATACAACTATTTAAACTGTCAAAGCAAATATACTATTAAACTCTGCTGTAAAAGCAGTTTAAAGATTTAGCAAGCCCCAATTATTAGGAATTTCAGCTGAAATCGAAGGGTTTTAATTTTGACTTTTTAAAGTAAATTTGGTTTGATCTTTAAGGAAAATGCAAAATAGAAATTAATCATGGATTTTTTGAACAAATGCTCGGTCTACTTTCAAAGATTTGTACGTGAAATTTTTCAAAAATGATGAAATTGTTGTTTTTGAGTATACGGGTGTTTTAACCACATTTCAGCTAGCTTTAAGCGTAGTTCAGCTGGTAAGCAATCACAACACCATCCATATGAAATAATTTTTAGCTTAAATTTGATCCAATAACTTTATGTTTTAAGTTTCAAAAAAAAATTGAAGAACAATTTTTATCAAAGTTTTCAACAGTGAAATTTCAACAGTGGTTTTCAACAGTGATTTTTTCAACAGTGATACAGTGAAATTGTTTTGTTTGCATCTTGCAAAATTTGACATATTTTTCTGCGCAATTTTTTGATAAATCAAAACAAACTATGCATAGTCGCGAAAATTATTCTTTCAATTTTTAGATTTCAAGAAAAATGCAACAAGGTTTTCTCGCGCTTTTGTTTTTTAAAATTTTAAATTTCTTGGTGTTTTTTTACCATTGATCCAAGTCAAATTCTCTATGTATACTGATCAAAAGCAACACTAACGTTGTTTTAAGATTCGGAAAAGGATTGACAATTTTGATTGTTCTCAGTAAAAAACTAACGGCTTTTTAACAATAATTTTTTGCTTTTAATTAACAAATTTTTTTAGAAAGACAAACCATTTTGCACACAAGTTGAAAAAATCTTCTCAAATTGAAATTTTCTATTTTTTCAATATGGAGTACCTGACTTTCATGGGTTACCTGTGTGCAATTATAGATTTGAGCAACTCAACTCCGTATAATTTTTTTTTATCAGTTTTTAGTTTTTTGAATGAATGTTCCTTAATAGCTTTATTGAGTCAAATCATCATTCAGATAATTAGTTTTCGAGTCTCTAGATCAATCAATTATTTGATAACTGCAAATTTAGCTAACAGAACTTTCTAAATTTTTTTAAAAACAAATCAAAGAAGGCTTTCGTCTCCTTCTCTGATAATATCAACTCCTGCCTGATCGAAAAACTGAAAAAATTTCATGAGAAAATTGTACAAAACGGTGAATTTTGGTACACTGCAATTCAAGAGCCATATCAAAAATGAAAACAGGAGTTCTAACTGATCAGTTTTCTCGCCTGAAGCTGGAAATTAGCATTTTCTGCAGTTATTCAATAATTTTCTTCACGATTGCCCTGTTTTAGTTGTACTCTGCGATTTAAATTTTTTCCAATTTCAAATGTTTCTGCATTTAGGCAGAAATTTGCACTAGAAGTTTTTCCTTCAGTCATTATAAATTAACTTATATGATTGGCTAAAAAATTCGCAAAAGAAGATTCAAGAAAAGTCTTCAAAAGAACAGAATGAACAACCTTCGTTGAGAAGAACAAATGGCGTAGCACATGAGAAAGAAAAAGATAAAAACTAATGAGAAACAACTCCAATTTTGTTTTGAGCTTAGCATATTGTTTTTGCACTTTCATCGTTGTTATTTTAAACAAAAATTGACAAAATTATTATATACTGCTCGGTATCCATCAATAACACTGTCATTTTTCTTCTTCGAATCAGTTTCATTTTTTTTGAGTTTTGTATTTACTGAATTTTTTCTAGAAACTCTAACTCAAAAATTTTGAATTTTTGCAGGTTTTTGATTACAACTTTTTTCTTGAACTTCTCCCGAACGGGTCATTTTCTTGCATTGTTTAGCAATTTATCTGCTCTTTTTTTCAAGTTATCAAGTTACGTTAAACTGCTTGAATGTAACAGTGCTTGGATAGAATCTGCTGTTGTACAAAGTCTCAGGAGAGTCAATTCTTGGATATATGTAATCACGGTGATCAAATCGATCTCTGATAGTTTTGGCGAATAGAACTTTTTAGCAAAATTTAAAGGATCAGGCAGTTGCAATTCTCCATGGAACAGAAAAAGTTGTGAGTAGCCAAGCAATAATCTTGTGTTAATTTAAAGTTTTTGTGAGACTTGTTGGAAGCGGAAATAAATAGTAATTTTTCATTATAATTTGAGTAAAAACTGCAAAAGATGTTGACACAGGTACGTTAGCTTTCGCGTTAAATCAATAAGTTTCCAAGAAACTGTGTTTAGGTTTTTTTATTTGTTTGAAGGCCATAACTTTTTTTAAAACGAACGGTATGGCGAAAAGGATGCCGTTTGAAAAAGATTTTTCTTGAAAAAGATTTTTTTTTCTTAAACAAAAAGGAGAAAACTCCAAAAACCGGTCAGCATTTAAAAAATACTGAAAACTTAGTGTGTAAAAAACAGATCAAAGCCTCTCGTGCAGAAGAAATTTAAGCAACCCCTGCAATTTCGATTTAACCCAAAATGTCAAATTTGGGAGGGTTGTTTTCGATAAAAACAACCCAAAAACTTTCAAAAAAATACTGTCAAAAAATCAAAATTCCCGAGGGCCATCAATTTGGTGTCCGAAAAATTACGTCGTGGTCGCATAACCAAATGAGGTTCCCACAACCCTTTTTGTGAATTGAACCCAAAATCTCAAATATGGCAGGGAAGTTTTCGAAATTATTCAAAAAGTGTGAAAAACTGTCAAAAAATCAAAGTTTGACTTTTCCGAGGGCGATAACTTTTTGTTTAAAAAAACTTTGTGAGTGACCGCTAAAGCAGGGGAGCCTCCCAGTGCCGTTAACTCCCTTGAACCCACAATAACAGATTTGAGATGTTAGTTTTCGAGAAAAGTCAAAAAGAATCACTAAACCGTCAAAAATGAAAAAAGAACAATTGCGAGGGCCATTTCTTTCTGTGTAGGAAAAAATTGGGCGTAGCCGCTTAGGCAAGGGAGTTTTTCTAAACAGTTTTTGTCATTTAAACCAAAAACTCAGATTTGAGAGAGGTAGTTATCGAGAAAACGAAAAAAAAATCAAAAATATGGGTCAAATAATCCCCCACACTTTTTGGAAGGCGGTAAACGGAGGGGTCAAGTAGAAAAAGACTCTAGTGGAGTATTAAGGCATACAGAGAATTGGGCCGTCTTTCAATTGATCTCTTTTTTCAGAAACTCAGTAGAAGTGTGTGAGAAAAACAAAAAAAACGCAAATTGTAAAAACATTTTCAAAACGAAAAAAATAAATTTCATTAGACCGACTGGTAAACGACCAACCAAGTTGAAAAGTGCAAAGGGAAGTATTGAAATTGTGTTTTTTTGAAACGGCCCAAAAATAGGCCATTAAATTGATGGAAATTAGGCCGAACTAATTTGGGCGGCAAATTTTTTTGTAAGCGAAACAAAAATAAGCAAGGAAATACGAAGTGAACTTAAGTAAAATTACATATTGCAGGAGTAAATCAAACACTAAAAGCAACATTAAAGAAAAGTCTATATTCCAATTTGATAATGCTTGCTAATCGCAAGCGTAATTAAACTGCCTATGTTGGAAGGAAACCAAAAAAATTAATGAATAAGAATTTTTATTTGCGAGTTGAGCTGGTAAAAAATTGATTTGTAATACACAAAGGCGAAGAGGAGTTTCGCACCAATTGCGATACAACACAATCATAAAAAGCATGTCGAAAAGAATGAAAAAAGATCAAAAAACTAGGTGAACCAAACTTTTTGTATGTCTCGACGGAGAACACCTAGAGCCCAGCTTTAGCTGGAGGCTTGTTTCTTTTTTTTTTCTGAATTAGTTTAACTGATGGGGACGAAATCCGTTATTTCAAAAACTGTACTTAGCTCATAACTCAAGTTGTTTCTCTAATAAAATAAGCGGGTAGAGAGAAAAATTGTATGATTTTGGACTTTTCTCTAAAAACTTTTCTCTTACAAAAACTAAGGAGTAGCGGCTTCGACAGGAAGAACTCACGCAAACGCTTCTATCGATTGAAGTTTTCATTTCAAAGTTTCTTAAAAGTGATCGAAGTTCAAAAACTTGACTTTACAAAATTCGTAAATTTTTTCTACTAAGAGCAGGTCGTGGCCCGTAGAGTACAGAAGATCACAAAAATCGTGTTTTTCGATAGAAAATTTAACCTAGAGAATTGGCACATGATTTTTCGAGCGATTAAAAAAGCTTCGAAAAAACTGTCGAAACTTTCTTTTGTTTCGAGACCAAAACCATTTTCTAACAGAGACTGGGCGTATCAAGTTATAATGGTTAGCTTGCAACAACCTGTTGTGCTGATTTAACCTATGATATCAGATTTGGTAGGATACGTAACGAGCAAAGTAAAAAAAAAACAAATCAGCAAGTTGACATTTCCAAGAATCATAGCTTTTTGTTTTAAAAAACTGGGCGTAGCCGCTGATGTAGAAGAGATTCCCAACTTGTATTTTTGATTGAACCCAGGTTTGGCAGAGTAGTTCTCAAATGACAGGGCAAAGGTTCACACAGAGGCAAAGTTGCACTTCGCATAAACAAGCAAAAACATGACCGATAACGCTACTGGCAAAACTGAATGAGTACGACTTTGTGTTTAAAAATTTTCTTAAGTGACACACGCCAATTATGAATCTACATGAATGCTAAGTGACGCTAGCCAAATATGACGCATTAGCAGTCAATTTGAAAAAAAAAAACGAAATTTACCGACTAACATGACTCAATTAATAGAGCAGACGCATTATAGCTAATTTGCGAAAAAGTTCATTTAAACATCGACCCTGCCCATGTTCGAACACTCTTATTTTGTTGCTGGTCCCAATCGCTACCTCTACGCTATAGATTCATGATACCTAAGCTCAAGTGCTATTTCTACTATAATAGTCGGTGTTAATATCCTTAGCATTGGCTGTACTTAATAGCTGGTTATTGATTGAGCTGAATAATGAACTTTCAAATAGAACACATTTTGTTTCATCAATATTTGCGCCGCAACAAAATTTGAGACTTAGCTTGGAAAAAAAGAAAGTTAATACTATAACACAAGCTTTGCTTGTGTAAAAAGACGATAAAATTTTGGCTCTTCGAGGGCTATATTTTTTTGTCAAAACAATTTGGGTCTAGTCGCGTATTCAAAGGAGCTTCTCACCACTCGTTCTTTGAATTGAACCAGAAATGTCAGATATGAGAGGGTAGTTTTTGGTAAAACTTTTGAAAATTTAGATCAATTTTCCGAAGACGATATTTTTTGGGTAAAAAAATATGAGTTGCTGCTAATGCAGGGGAGCTGCCCACTACGCTTTATCTCCGTTAGCTTCTTTCGATCTTTCCTTGACGTAGTTAAAATAAGATTAGCTGGGGAAAAACTCTAAAACGAACCCTACGCCATAACAGTAGTCGGAACAATAACGTAACAACAACACAGTTTCTTACCAATAAACGGTCTTTCCTATTAGAAACTCCCTGGAATTCTCTATCTCCCGTATTCGGTTAAAAACTCCAGTATAAAAACATGTTGAGCAGCTAACAGTTAAATACATGCTTGATCACAGCAGGGTTCAGTTCATTTAAATTCATATAACACAGTTCATGAGTACTATGAGCACATGAATGGAAGGATGAGTTGAGCTACGAAGTAGTTAGGTTCCTCTACATTGACAATATAGACACTGGATAGATGACGATGCTCGCTTCTCCGCTGAGTAGTCATAGCACATGTCTCCAATTACATATTCTACTTCGCTTTCTGCTTCGGTGACGACTGCTGAGGGAAGAGCAGTTTGCTCTGCAAGTAGCTGTGCAACATCGGGACCGACTGCAAAAGAGCAACAGTTAAATCAGTACTGAGCATTGATATGAAGCTAATCATGTAAATATAGCCAACTGAGTTGGAAAAAAGTAATGAACGCCAAGAGATTTAAAAAAAACGGAATTGTTTTTTTTTCCCAAAAACCTTCAACTTTTGAATTTCTAAGAAAAAAAATAGATGGACTTAAAGCTCTTTGAATTTGTTGAGCAATTTATGATGGACACTTTTTGTTTAAATTAACCCAATTTGAGAAAACTGGATCAACAGGTAAAAGTTTTATTTCGCTGGGAAATCTGATAATTAATTTCCTTTCGAAATTAGAAGTCGATCACGTTTTTCGTGACCTCTACAATTTTACTGTTCGATAGTGGAGTTTGCCTTCCTTTTAGCAATGGAAATGCACTAAACTTGAAAAGAAATCACAGGTCAAACTGCTAAAAATCAAAATTGAGCGCGAATAAATTTTTAGACTTAACTATAAAAAAAAACATCACTAATACCTATATAAGAGTACTCACTACATTCACTTCTCTTAATTAAGTCACTCACCAACACGGATAAGTACACAAGTCCAACGTAAGCTGCAATGGCCACTGAAAGAAACAGGTCGAACACAGCAGGTTTCACTCTGAAATAACATAAATTTTCAAAAAGATTATTTGAGAGATGAAATTGTCACATGACTTTGCTTACTTTTGGTAAACTCTAATTCATAGCGTAGTCTACAACTTGTGATGCAAGATTTTATCAGACTGAAAAAAGATTCGACGGATATTAACTGAAGATTTCACTAAAAGCCAAAACTTTGGTGAAAAAAAAAGATACTCGCATGTCATGTATTGTATTAGACTAGAACAATGAATCCATCCGGAGTATCGCTAACATATTAAGAACTTTAAAGTCATTATCACAGCTAAAAATTCACTAAGCAAACAAGAAAAAATATATAGCCAACAGAAAACTGGCAATAAGTACAAGAACAAGGAAACCGAAAAAAATGGATTGCAAACGTTGGAATATTTTTCAAATTTCGAAGAAAAAAATCAGGTTTAAGCTCCTCAGCTTTCAAAACAATTTATTATCGAAACTTAATGATAAAACTAACCCACTTTTAAAAAAAAACTGGATCGATGGGTAAATTTGTTATTCCGCTGGGAAATCTTAAAATTTAAATCCAGTTTCGAAAATAGATGTCGTTCACGCTTTTTCGCAACATTTCTGCTTTCATAACTGGAGACCACAATTTTCTAACTTTTAGCAGATGAATTCGAATTGAAGTAAAATAGTGCATATATACCCTACAGCAATAAAAGCATAAATATGTATGAATGCTCTTTTGTAGTTATTCCTGAAAAAAATAGATCAAGACCTATATTAGTGAATATCACGTCGCCCTTTTCCACTTAAAAATTAGCAACAGGGAGCTTTCAATTGAGAAAAAAATACCCTTTGAAAAATTAGACGAACTTGTTCCATGTGGAATTTGAGCCTCTGACCTGCAGATTTAGAGTTTAATGTCTGGACAGATGTACCATATTCCCTTGCTGTATTCCCAACCCAAACCACCAAAAGAGCGGATAACAATATAAGAATTACACAGATACATCAATTGAGCTTTTTTTTGCTTAAAGCTCAAATAGTTCCATAAAAGCACTAAATAATGTCATTTAAGCTAGAAAAAAGTATCTCGTATTAAAACACAGGCATGAGCTTGGTAAATTGTGTCATTTTTCGGACCATTAACTCCATAATGAGAAGAGCGGTGTACATAAAATTGAACAAAAAAAAAACGATCAAAAAATTATTCAGCCAATTGATAAAAGCTTTTCTCAATTGAAACAATTCAGCCAAGAACCAATACGATCCCTGTGTACATCAGGAGTGTTACAAACCAGAGCCTACTTTTTCGAAATAACAAAAAAGCTAAACACAGAAGCGAAGCAGAGCTTCGCAAAACTTCCGATAAACCTCAAGCAAAGTAATGCAAGCTAGCGAAAAAAATGAGTCAGACAGTAAACAATACACTCGAAAACAAAAGAATATATCAATTTAACAAAAACAGTCCCCAAGCACAAAGACTAGCATTAAATAGGCTTTCAGAAAACGAGTGACAACTAAGCCGACCAAACTTGGGTTGACACCCGTTGAGCTTAAAAACTGATAAATGCCACCGGAAAGTTGTCAAAAAATTTTCAAGTTGTTAAGATTCAACGCTTGAAGCTTTTACATTCCATCCCCTGAGAAACTTAAATTAGTTTTTACTCTTCAAATTATGCACAGCGATGTGACTGAGTCAATAAAAGATGCCAGGTATGTTCATTGCGTAGAATCATGGAATGTTGAAGTTGAATTGATTATGACCAAGCTATACAATGATTCGTTATTCTACCAGACATGTTCTTTACCTGGAAAAAGGATCCACACTGATAAGTTTAATTACTAGTAAAAGTAAGAAATATAAATTTAAATCAACTCGGAAAATCTATTTGAATCTCCAGGAATCAAAGTGTTCTATATGATTTAAAAAAATTTCGTCAAAAATCCTTGAATTTCTATTCGAAACACAAAACAGTTAGAAATAAGAAAAAAATTAAATCGGAAACTCAGCTGACAAATTCTGAAGAAAAACATAACTCCGAAAAAATAAATTTGTTCCAATAAAGTTTCATCGCGAAATTTAGTTAGCATGCAAAACGTTGCACTTAGCCAAATCCGAAAAAATCGAAATTAATTTTGGTTAAAAAAATATAGCAGTATGTAATATGACCCAAATTGCCATATCAACGCTGTTATATGACCGTTTTATATCAGCACTTACACGATTTTACGATTGTTTGCGGGAAAAAATAAGTTCAATTCCCGATTACTAATAAACTTGCTCTTGCAAGTAAAAAAAACTTAAATATCCAGAAACGGTAAATCTAAGCAAACAGTCACAGCAAAATAATACCCACTTTGAGGTACACTAAAGATGAATATAATCAAGCCATATCTTCCTCGGTTAATTGCCTGAGAGTTAATAAGGAACGATTGCGTACACATAAACTTGAATTTGTACACAGAGGCGAAGCTGCGCTTCGCAAACACTAGCGAGAACACGACAAAAAAGCAGCTTTATAAGCAAAATAAGAAAAGGAAATAATCCTCGAATTAGTAAAACTTTGCAATGTATCGGATCTGCACCTGCGACCTCGATATTTGGAGTCTCACACCCTGCCCTCTCGGCCACGAACGCTTAACAATCGGCAAATACTAGTCACAATAAAGCAGCTATATATGCTAATAAATTGCCAATGCCATTCAGCAAAAGTGGCACCAACTACAAATAGACACAAGTAACAATTTTGCAAGTAACAATTTGGAATATACCAAACTGAAGGCATCCATTCAAATTTTGCATGTAATAAATTGGAAAGCATGAAGCCACATTATGTATAAAGTATGCATTTCAAAAAACTGTGAGATAGATTGAGTTAGAAAATAGAGTTTATGATATTGTTATGTTGTTTATCGGCTCATTTGATGAATGAAAAATAAATCAACCGTGTTAACTTAATACTATTCAAATATCAAAGCACATGCTATCAGCCGTATAGGTGCCACCAAAAGTGGCGCCAATATTTGCGACTTAGTTTAGAAAAAAGAAAAGACGCACTATTACACGACGCTCACTAGTGTAATAAAGAGAAAAAAAAACAAATATTTGCGACAAAAAAATCGAAAACAAAGCCTTGAAAAAAAACCTCCAATTGGGGTATCGACCATAATACACTTGTTCATCATTATATACAACTAACAATTAAATTCAATGGCTTTCACTTATGCTATAACAGTAAAGAGTAAATTGAATGCACATAATGTATATAACGGGTTATTGAAATTTGAACGCAGAAACAATTTTGCTCAAAACTAAACAAAAAATGAATTAGACTGGAAAAGTGGAATGTTAATATAACTCAAGCTCAATAAACTCAATACATGTAAATAGTAAACACTCACTTGTATGCGAATGCAATAGCTTGCTTCTGGTCATAGAACACCACGTCTTCCTTCCTCACACTCGCCGCACCAGCAGAAGAGGGCGAGAAGTCGAGAGAGAATTCATGGATGGCAGCCAGTTTACCATAGCGGCTCAGAGACCGGTAAAGACTCCGCACATAAGGATGTCCCTTGCCCAGGTACTGGCTGGAGTGGGGCTGTGTGGCCACGTAATGCATCAGGGTTTCAACCTCTTCCTCGCTCACAAGACCCTAAACAAATTGACGAGATATGCAAGGTTTGGCAGAAAGAAGAACACAAGTTACCCAAATTTTTCTATTCCCAGTCAATTTCTGAGACTGGAATGGATAAATCCGAAAGTGCTGAAAAACTTTTCCAGTTAAAAGTATGCTATGAAGAGCGAAGTACGTAACCAATGTAAATACTGCAAGCTGGGTTGTATGTTTACCGCGGCTCTCGGCAGGATAACACAAGGGTTGATTTTTTTGATTTTTATTCTACGCAAAAACAACTAAGTTGCCTAAAACGGAAAACTATGTAAAGATAGATCACTTCGTCCATTAACTCAAGCGTTGCAAAAAAAATGGAAAACCAAAAAACTTGAACATTCGAAAGTCAAAGAGAAACTATATGGCTTTATGACTCTTGGAAATTAGGAAACCATTTATGATTGCCCTTTTTTACTGAAATATACCCAATTTGAGAAAACTGGATCATTAGTAAATTTTTTCCGCTGGGAGTATAGTTCCATTTTAGAAACTAGAAGTCATTCATGCTTCTCATAGCCTTTACTTTTTTCCTGTTCGATAGTTGAAGAAAGGAAGTTAAAAGAACTTTAAATCAAACAAACTTTCTAAACGTGAAATATCAAACTTCCCGAAAAAAAATCATCGCGACCATTTTAAGTGACCGCCACTTTGTTCTTATACACTTAATAGCAGAAGCGCTTGCTTGTGTGGGCTCTTTTTCCTCCCCTCCTACCACCAGCAAAATTTTACTAGTAAAATTTTGCTCACATATCGGATTGTTCCAAAAATTGGTATGCGGACTAATTAGGCTATGACAAGAATATTTGGTCTTCTTACTTAACCTTGCAAAACCCCTCGTTACAACATAAAATTGATACATATGTGAGGTGGGGGGAGGGTGAGGGAAAAGAGCCCTTGTCGTCAACATTCACATCTCAAAGTAAGCAATCAACTTTTAGTGCACTTGCTTCTCTATCAATGTATAACTATGTAAAGAGTTTTCCACCCTCCTGTACAATAGTGAAAGATCACATGCATTTGGGTAAATTGCAACATGTCAAAGTGCAAACATTTGATTGGCCAAAAAGATTGATCGAACTCAGCGAATGATCGCCTCTCTAATTTGATTGAGAGGCTAAACTTTACACTTGGTCCGCTATAAATATCAACTTGTTTAAAACAGATTAGATGTCAGTTGTCACCTGGTATTGCTGGTAGTAGTTCTTCTGGTCTTCCTCGTGGAGTACTTGAGACACATTGTAGAGGTATTGGAGAACGGCCTTCTGGACCACCTCCATCTTAGTGATCAGTTTTCGACTGTTGATTTTCTGACCGTTGTCCAGCAATGACTTGCGCATGGGGTGGTATGGGTTGCTGTGACCGGATATAGTGGCTGCTCTGTAGCCGGAGTACCTTTCATGTTCCCACTGAAACCACTGGTCTGCGTTTGGTCTCCGGAACACCACTTCGAATTTCAAGCCAGCATCAGTCGCAGTTTGTTCCAGAATCTATCCAAACGTAATTGCATGCTACTAATTGTCAAACTTTCCCACTGTCAGTCAGTGTATTTTTTCCCACTGTCAGTCAGCCCATCTTAATTATTGAAGCTCAGGGCTTTTTCTTTATTATGAGCATTGATAAACCCTTTCCAATTTTGTTTGATTCAAAGCAAAAGACTCCGATACTAATTTTTTTAATGATAGAAGTTATCGAATGAAAAATAGAAAGATCCAAAAGCCAGCTGCAAAAGTATCAATGAATGAGAGACTGAAAATCATAGCCAACAGACAGCTGTAATTGGCAAAGAGTCAATGCACGCAAGTAAACAAAAAAACGGTCTTTTGAAAACTGTATCAATAATAGGTCGATTTATTATTCCGCTGTGACATCTAAAAAAAACACTTTTTCCTGAAAAAGAAATCACGACGACCTATATGAGTGCCTTCACTGCGTTCAATAATACTTAATACATATATGATTTATAGGAGCTGAAGCACCTGCTGAAATCTAAGTAGGTCCTGCAGTTGTGCATTGGAGGTAGATTTCGCCGTCTTTCTGTGGAAGTAGAGTGTATCTGAATCAGCTTCTAGGCCATTCAAGCTATCTAACGCCAACACTAGTCGCATCTTCTTACTTGCCTGTAAAACCACACATTAATTTTACAGTGAAACTTTCACTTACACATGGTTGACATGCCATGCCTTATTTTTACTTTTGAATGAGAAAATTTTGAAACACAAAGGCGAAGCTGTGCTTCGTAAACACTAGCGAGAAAAGGACAAAAAAGAGCAGCTCTATATGTGAAATAAGAAAAAGTAGAATAAGCCTCAAATTAGTAAAACTTTTGCTACGCGACGGAATCAGACCAGCGACCTCGAGATTAAGAGTATCACGTCCAACTCACTCGGCCACGCACTCTAGCTACTCGCAAAGCAGAGAACAGATGCTTTGAAATTTCCAATGCCACAGATCGCGATTATAGCAAAAGCGCCACCAAAAAAAAACATTTATTTGCAATTTGAGTTGGAAAAAAGTGTGTTCATACTAATAAACTACGCTCCATTGCTCACTAGTGTAAATACAAATGAGAAAACGCAGGTAGGTGTTGAAACAGTGTGACGGATTACTTGTTCATTATTTTGGAGGTAGTGGTTTGATCCCAGAAAGTTCACTTTTCCCGCCGCACTTAAGAGGAAGTTGACATTCAAGCTAAAACACGTAAACAGAACTTGATTAAACTAAACCCTCTTCTGATTCGGAGCTAAGCCTCGTTCATGTTCAAGCAGTAACTTATAGCATTGAATAGCATACCTGGGTTGGTTCTCGGGGCTACCATAGAGTCCAGAGAGTGTTTTGGCAAGCGAGAGCAGACATGCTGGCCCCGTGCCGCTTGCATCCACCTCCTTGGACAAATCCTAAAATGCACATCAATTTCAGCCTCCTGCACCTGATTTGAGGCGATTCATCACATAATCAGACCTTGATGTTACGACAACCAGAGAACAATTTGTTTTCAATTGAGATTTGTATTATATGTATTATACAATTTTCAGAGCTCTTACAGCAGAAGGGGAGAAGGCGTCATAATGTGCCACAATCATCAGACTATCTAGCTCCACGTTCTTCCGAGTGTTGATAAGTGACGCCTAAAATACATTTGTAGAGAACATAATATTAGAGATTAGAGCTGCTGGTCTCTAAAAAAGATATAAATAGACTCCTTAACATACCATAATATTGGCGAACTTCGTCACTGGAATCTGAGCGGGCGCTGGCGAGCTGGCCACAATTTGGAAACCGTTTCCAAAAATTGCATTCACCAGTGCTAAACGACAGACACTTCGGCTCGACTTGAGCTCACATGATGTGCTCACTGACATGAGAAAAAAACTTTCGAAATGGGGAAAGTTTCGAAAATGGCTGTTTTTAAAAAAGCGAGTTACCTCAAGTCAAATAATTGTGAACTAAAGCCGGGAATGCAACTTCGAATCTTGTTTAAAGCCAGCTTTGTCTCCGATATTACTTTTAAAAAAACGCCAAAAATCCCTATGAAACTTTTACTGAGAAAGCTTGAAAATGACACAGTACTTGTACCATTCAAACGCGTTTTACTCAACATTACGACAAAACAATACTACCTTAACTACTCTTAATCAGCTGAAAAACTTAAAAAAGCAAAGCTGGTTACTGAGCAAGTAGCACAGAATGTTGCAACCATAGTCTTAAAAAACACGTTTTTCAAATTTGTGTCTTTTTTCTGCGTGTTGTGATAACAAAAGATCCGAACAAGAAAATAGAACTTGGGCATATACGGCAGTCATAGTAAAACAAGCCGCCTCTTTTTCACTCCCCCAATTTCAAATGTGCGTGGGGGAGTGGAAAATAGCCAACAGGCCAATTGGAAAACTGTTTTTCTAGAAAAATTACTAATTACTAGAAAAACGAAAAAAAAAATTCAATTAACTTTTTCAAATTTTTATGCCGAAATTTTTTGAACTTTTAACGAAATTGGCGCTAAAAATCCACAAATTAACTTAACTCGAGTAAAACTTAGTTTTCACGACTTAAAATAGGCATAAATAAGCTATTATAAGCCTGCATGCAGGGGCGGTTTTAGGGGGAGGTACTATTTTGAGATATCCATATTTGTTGACGGACCCTAAAAATTTTCTAAAGGTGCCTTTGGCGCCAATATATACTTACTTTGAGGGGGGAGCGCGCGCCAATAAAACGCAATTTTGTTGGTCAAAATTTTTTTAAAAGTGCCTAAAAACGCGTTTTTTAGCCTGTTTTTCAAAACTGTGCCTGCGGCTCAGAAAATTTAACCAAAACAGGGTCTTTTCAATGCTTTGGGAGAGCTCGGAAAATCAAGAAAATCCTAGATCCCCCCCCCTCGAGAAAATCCTAGATCCGCCCCTGCCTGCATGTTCACCTTATAAGCTCGAAATAAGACCAAAAAATTTTGGGACGTTCAAATTACGACTGAAAGGGCTTAATATGATATATCACTCGACGAATTGCGAAGATTATTTGTGTAACCTGATTCTGCGTGGGGAAAAAAACTAAACTACCCGAATACAAGTTCCTCCTCATTTTCAATGGTCGGAACAAAAACCTACCTTTTGCCGCCGAGGATCCACTGTCTGTAGATGTTATTTCCTTCAAGTCGGACAAGACTTGCATCACAGTTTCCGACTGCAATGCGAAATAGATTGGAATGGGATATTCCCCTTCCAGCAGCATGCTCTCAACTTCCAGCCAATTTTGCTGCTGCTCTTCACTCAGTTGCAGCGTGGCTTCAGCATCAGGCAGTATAATAACAATCGCTAGTGGGTACATGCGCACCACATCTTTAAGCCTCGCCGCATTTGTCTCCTCCATTCTCATTAAAAAACATTTTCGATGAGCCAGCCTGATATGCGTCGTGGCCTCTGCTGCAATTGCAGCTCCAAAAGATCCTATACAAGAACAACATTCTTTTGTTCACTAAATACCCAAAAACAGCAGTAAAAAAGCAAAATTATGGCCTCAGCAAATCGACGTATAATAAAATTAACCGCGAAATTTTCATTCAGCGACGCGCTGATCATAACATTAACACCATTAAAAAAACTTTAGCTCAATCAATATCATTTGACAGTTTCGAACCATTATAAAATGACAAAAAATAACCGCCTTTTCAATGCAATTACGATCTTCTAAATTGAACTCGTATACATCTTTCATGGCTATTTAAAACACAGATGCCAAGCGTAACTTCTTACCTCTTAAATTTATGTATTACAGAGTGACTACGAAGTATAGCCAAAAATACTAATATTGGAAGATATTTTTGTGCTTTGTGAACAAGGTGACTGAAAATTAACAGAAAAACGCTAGCCCAACAGTTCAAACTTCATTCATAATAAAAGAAACGAGGTCCAGTCGGGACTGGAAGCCCAGTCCTTAGGAACCGAGGCCATGCTTTTTGTCACTCGACCAAGTGGAAAGGATCCTGGTAGTTATTGAAGTTTTCATAAAAAGCAAATTGAATTTCTTACATATTTGTTATAACAAGTTTTTTTACTTGAACAAAGTCTAGTTCCCCATCACAAGCAAACTCGCCCCGCAAGCTAACAAAACTTGTCAAAAACTGCTGTTCCGATCATCGAAAATTGCTAGGAGATTATTCGTAGCTAGCGACAATTTTCCTCAGATTCTTCTCCGATATCATAAAACCTAGAATGACTGGTAAACTTGCGAAAAAAAATAATTCGCATTTCATTTCTTCAGCCCATTTTGGGCGGGTTTTGCTCATCCGTCTACAGGCTAAGTATTTCACTACTTCCACCGGCCTTAACCACAGGTCTGAGGGAGTAAAAGAGGAAGGATTTCTGAGCAGTTAAAAATATGGCAACAATTGTCGAGTGAAAAGAGACAGTTAGGGCAAAGTCGGGAAACTTTGTTATCCAAGCGCGCGAAGTTATCTGGTTAAAAGCAGACTGTAACAAAACTAAAATTGGAAAAGCATACAGCGGTTGGTTCTGGGAAGGGACTGTTCAGAAGGGTCGATGCTTCTAATAGGAACTTGGAGTCGTTTAGTGACTGGTTTTGGTCGGTTAAAAGCGAGCCTGTATCGTCTTGAAAACCATTTAAAAAGGAATGTCTAACTTGAATTGGAGCTGAGGGTAAGAGTGATAAAAATTATTTGGGTGATGCAAACGGTACGTGGAAATTCAAAGAGACGTTGAACGGCTGTGGTGGTTTGAGACGTTCAGGATCTCGACTTCACTGCGCAGGTGCGTAATGAGCTCATAAGAGTTTAGCCAATGCTTACACGGAGGGCTTGATTTTGGGTGACCTGCAGACCTGCAGATGATTTAAAGATTTTGCTGGCGCCATGCGCCTAGGCCGTGGAGGCATTATCTAAAATAGGTACAATTAATGCTTTGTAAGTTAAAAGTAGGCTTTCTTTAGGCTAACCCCAAGAGGAACCTTCTAATGCCTTGAGAACTACTATCCTGCGACCAGCCCTGTCAGCAGATCTCTTGCAGTGATCTGCAAACATAGGGTGGGGTCAAAAGCAACCCCAAGAATTTTATATTTTTGTAGAGGGAGAAGCTTGCTGTGTAAAGACAATCGGAGTTTTGTTTATATCGTTGTTGAAGGACGAAAGAAGGTAACTGATCCTTTAGAGGATGCAAATGCTATCTTACACGAAGAGAACAAATTAAAAAGGTGGTGGAGATAATAATTTAGTGACTGCGATCCTGCCTTAAAGTCATGGCTTTGGGCGGAATCATCCCTGTATGAGGTGAGGCAAACATTCTTGGTGGCAGAGGGGCGTAAGATTAAATAGTCAGTCATGAAACAGAGTCGTGGGGAACTCCACAAAAAACAATTCTATGGGTGTTGAAAACAGTGGTGGCTTGTCGGCTTAATAAACAATTGCTTAGCCAGCGAACTATACCTCTCGGCAAGGGTGTGCCATGAATGAGTTCCACTAGTATTCTATGACATTCCTTTGAAAGGTCATTAGTGGCGAGAACAGTAGGCTATTTAGGCGCATTTGCTTTATTATTTTTTCCAGGTTCCAGTTCTATTGTCAAATTTAAGTGGGTTCCTACCTACAACAAGCTTGGATCAGTTTAGAAAGCGTACCAGCTCCAAAGCTTTCTGGCACCAGTGCGGTAATCAGGGGTCTGGAGGAATTAACCTCATCATTTCTCATGTCTACGGCTGTCTGATTCATGATCGGGGAATTTATTTGTGAATATCTGTAACTGAGTGATTTCTATGGACTGATTGTTGTGGCGGCCACGATCTCTTTCAACATCAAGAGAAGCTGACTTAGGCAGAAGAGATGTCGTGTAGTAGTGGTGGCACCCGTCGTGTAGTAGTGGCTATATCATTTTTTCAGGTTCCAGTTTTATTGTCAAATTTAACTGAGTTCCTACCTACAACAAGCCTGGATCAGTTTAGAAAGCGTAACAGCTCCAAAGCTTTCTGGCACCAGTGCGGTTATCAGGGGTCTGGAGGAATTAACCTCATCATTTCTCATGCCTTTGGCTCTCTGATTCATTGTCGGGGAATTTATTTGTGAATATCTGTAACTGAGTGATTTCTATGGATTGATTGTTGTGGCGGCCACGATCTCTTTCAACATCAAGAGAAGCTGACTTCGGCAAAAGAGACGTCGTGTAGTAGTGGTGACACCAATTTATGCATTCTATTTGGAGAAAAGTGTATGTCCTTATCAAACAGTTACTCGAAAATAATCGGGAGGTGGTCGGAGCCTAGGATTTGATCGGGGTCCCGGATGAAGAAAATTAAAAACAGCGATGCCAGGAAAATTTCAGATGAGGAATGTTGCGCATCAGAATTTGAGGGTACTCAATTTATGCTTCGAAAGATTCGGTAATTTAATTAGAGTACTTTTCCGCGTCGATCATTTTTGATATTAAAAATCTGGAGTCGAGAATGGGCATTGGCGTCCC
This sequence comes from Symsagittifera roscoffensis, assembly GCF_963678635.1. Taxonomy (NCBI): domain Eukaryota; kingdom Metazoa; phylum Xenacoelomorpha; order Acoela; family Convolutidae; genus Symsagittifera; species Symsagittifera roscoffensis. Next base: position 20,023,491 of record NC_087065.1, on the reverse strand, counting down.
CCCGTATCAGAGCGTCACCAGGAACCAGAAGATCAGTAAGGAATGCGGTATAACTGGGAGGAAAACTAGATCTAGGGGGTATGTAAAACTTACTGCTACGATGTTTCGACAAACTGGCTACCACAGAGATACTCATAGCCTCTAGCAAACTGTCGGTATTTGAAGTAACTTCTTCGTACTATATAGATAAGCAAGGATAGCAGGAAGGAGGCCACCACCATCTTTGTTTCTGTTTTTACGGATGACAGAGTAAAAAGGACCTAAGAAGGGGTTACGATTTCGTTTTCTCAACTTTGTCTCCTGGAAGAGAGCAATATGGATTTCATTCTGAGCTAGGAAAGCTGCGATTTCGGGAGCTTTCCCAGATATTCAAAAACAGTTTAACTGTAGTACTATAGAAGTTCCTTTTGTCAGTTGGGCGTTGGCTACAGAACGGCTCGAGTTAGTGGGATTAGTCAGTAGTGGGCTCTGCGAGTGAGCCGGTATAGGCGAAGGGTGCGGTTGGTGGAAACTGTTACCGAGAAAGTGTTTTTTTTTCCGAGCTGAGGTAAAACGTACGTAGGGCAGTAAAAATCAGAGTGGTCGTCTTTTAATGAAAGCCAGCCCCAATGAAAGCTGCAATTAAAATGTATCCACCCTTATACTTGCAACCAGACACTTGCTTAGTTACGGGAAAGTATTGGCTGCAAGGGAAACAATTTGAGACCAGTATTTGGAAGTAGGAGCGAGGGAGTTAGGTGAGTATTAGCAGACGGAGCAGCCTGGCCGGCTTCATGCACTCTAAAACCAAAAACCCGGAGACTTGAGCTTGCCCCGACCCATAGAAGGGGGGCTTGACGTTTTTACAACCTTCAGGTCAAAAATGAAAAAAGGTGCTAAATTTTCTTTCAACTAATGTCTTATTAAAAATCCTGGTTTTTAATCGACTGATTTAGCGACATAAAAATTAAGGTTTTGGCGACATCAAAACTCAAGTTTAGCTGTTTCATTTCGATGTCAGTTTAACACGCTTTTTTCTGAAAAAAAGGTCTTTTTGAAACTACATTCTTTCTTAGTGATAATTGACGTGCCAAAAATCTGAGTGCCAAAAGGCTGCAGATCGCAAAGGAAATATCGACCATCGTTAAGGTCTACTGATGACATAAGAAATGTCGACGATCAACTGCTGTAGGTTCAATTGACTTCTGACACCGTGAAGTGAACGGGACAGGACTAACAACTTTTTCGAAGATGCAAAGGCCCAGGTTTTAAAAATTAGCGTGTAACGCACGTCCGTTGCTTCAAACAGATAAGTCAACGCAATAATTCTTGATAAAAAAAACATGTATGAAACGCAACAAAATGGATTGAACGATAACAATACACGCGGGAATCCAACTACGCTTTTGATTTCAAAAATTGAACACAGAAAATAATTTCAAATTAAAAATTTTTGAACTAAATGGTTCAATCTCCAAAACAACTGGAATTCAGATCTTCGTAGTTTCAACTCATAAACGAAGAAACCTTAAAATGGCCGAAATCATACAACTGAAAATTACGTATTTGATTTAAAAAAATATGGAAACAATTTAATTGCAAAATCATTAAACTCATAATTGGCATTCATAATGCAGCGTAATTAGTTATAAGACTCTTTTAAAAAAAAAATTAATTGTATGTATAATGTCATTTTACCAATGATATTAGGATTGGAGACCACATCTGCATTCGCTGGCAGCAGGCTGACATCACCCCAACAAAGGGTCGACAATTTCAATTTTGAGAATTAATTTTTCTTGAAATTTAACACTTGAAAGTTTTCAAAAAAGACAAATACATCATAGCTACGAAAAAAACGGCAATGAGCAGCCAAGTTTGAAGCCCAGATAAACATGCTGAGACTTGTTTGAGAGCACCCCGCTATGATAATGAGTATTTCAAATTTTTGTAAGTTTTTTTAACCTTAATTTTTTGAAAAATTTGACAAGCATAAAAAACGGTATTATTATTATTATATTGGATTTAGTGATAAATCACAAGGGGTTTCCCCCAAAGGTATTTCTGTTAAAAACGAGTCTACAGTTGTTTCGATTGCAGTCACAAAAGGTAACCCAGGAGCAAGAATTGCTTTCATTGTAAAACGCATGGAAGTATTCCCAGAACCATTTCAACAAGTCCGATTTCAGGGTGGAGGAGAAAATATCAATGTCATCAGGTAAGCGATTTGCTGTTCTAGTAGCTTGGAACCAAAAATTTTGCTCACATAAACTTTTCAAGGGCCTAATGCTGGTAAAACTGAGACAATTTCAGCAATCGTAATTGGAAGCAAGATTAAACGTGAAAAAATTCTTTCGTTAAGCATGCAAAAATAATACATTTAAAAAACTTACATATGGCAAGTGAAGCCCGCCTTTAAATGTATAATAGATAGATAAAAGATAGATTGTTTCAATATTATTGGAATTATTTTCCTATTTATGCAATTATGACTCATCTTTATGATATCAGACCGATTAAAATGACGATTGTAAAACATCTTCAGAATACTGAACAGCTATAAAAAAAAAGATGTACCGTTATACCAGTAGATATAAAATTTCCTAACTACCCATAGGCATGCATTAACATCTAATTTATCCGCCCGTATTAAACCCATCAGAATTTTAGATGCCTATGTTTATTGAGTGACTTGCAGCCGTCGTACATAGAATCAAACTCCCGAAGACTGTAACGCTTATCTTAGTTCTGATATAATTTACTGTCTGTGGGTCGACAAACAGAAAAAAACAATATTGATGCAAGCTGAATTATAATTTTTTTCAGATATATACTGTTGTTTAGGAATTCGACTATCCCGACTCTTCTATTTGGTTTCAGATATATAACTTTTTTCATATATATATTGTTGTTTAGGAATTCGACTATCCCGACTCTATTTGGTTTCAACGACCAAATTTGATTTCTAAGAGATTCAAACATCATTTCTCAATGTGAACTCAACATACCATTTTTGTTTGACCCTGACTCGAAACCTTGCAATCTGAACACTGGAAAACTTTGGGACGCGTAGCCAGGAGATGCTAAGAGAACTAAGGGTATCACCATTAAAATAGCGAGACCATTGCAACTTCGGAAAGTTTCAGCGATGTCATCAAAGAAATCAAGCAACATTTTAATCTGGAATTTTTTATCAAATAAACAAACTTACTCCAATTACTCTTTAGCAGCAAGGTACAAAAGACATACTTTCTACACAATTCGGCCATATAGATGCAGAGAGTCGGATGCGTATTGTAAGAAGTATAGAACTATGAACTTTGATTAGATTCAGAACTCGAAATTTGTATTTCGAACATTTTCCATTACTTTTGAGTTTCTCGATTACGCCATAAAATCTTTCTAACAGTGAAACGTCTAAAAACCAGAATTCAGTTTTTAATTATAAAAATTGACACAAACACCTTACTGATAGAGTAAACTCGTTGCACAAGAACTAACTACTAAAGAAAAAGCTAATGAGAACGGTGAATTTGCTTTTGGACATGAACATTGTAGTGAATCATCAACAGGCTTTTTTTTTCTTTAATGGTAATCAGAAGGTCAAAAGTATCATAGTAACCGAAGCTACAGCCAGGAGTCCCTTCATCACGTATATCAGTCAAAATCATTGGAATTTTCCAGATATGGAAGTGATAATGATAAAAGAAGATGACAAGTGTTAAAGTCTTAAAATCGATGCTGGTTACGTTTCTTCAATAAGAACTGTAACATTCGCCCGGAAGTACATATCGACGGGAAAAAAAGCTGAGCTATAAAACGACTGACTAGCGACTAAACAAAGCTCTGCATGATTTTCACCGTCTCTACCGAAGCCAGTTCTTTTGGTGGTCTTTCCAACATCGGGTCGACAAAAACGTTACTGTTCTCCGGCTTTAACCAGAACGCTCAAATTAACTCAATTACAAGCCAAAATAGTGAGCTCATTGCTGGGTCTCAGTATCCCCAGACCACGAGGTCACTCCTAAAAACAGGGCTACTACTATTTATAATATTACGATTGTTTTTGTTCAGTAGATAAAGAAATCATCATCTCCATCGAAGATGGATCAACCCTTTCCCTCAATTCCTAGCTACTCATAATCAGACAATGAATCGAGATGTTAATTAAATTCAATTCAGGGCATGACCAGGAAGCTAAAACTTAGTTAGAAATAGTTTGAGTTCAGGTCTCAAGACCCCTCCGGATTCCTGATTCCGGGAAAATAACACTCTTATTTCCTCTCCGGGAGGCTGAACGCACGGTTTCACCAACCTTCACCATTGTCGTGAATGGCTTTAAAACGATTGTTGCGATACAATCGTTACAACTCGGAGCGGTCTCTGCTAATACTCTGTCGTATTTCTCTATTTCTTGTCGTTGTTTCTCTCGCAACTATCGTTGTTGTTGTTTTTGGTTTACTTCTAAAAATGGCCGTTTCGACGTTTCTCGGAAGTGTGACTCACAAATCGAATTTTTAAAATTCTAAAAACTCCAGAATCTTCTGACCTTCACGATTCGTCTAATCGTCTAAATAACGTTGTTTATATTCAAAAACTGCTAATTCTCAAGGTCAACGGCTAATAATCCGAATTGACCTTTTTTGTCAATTCTGGTCGAATGTCACCTACTTCTCGGACAGCCCGGTCAATGTCCCCATTGAATCTCGTAGTCTTCGTAAAAATAGTACAGTGCCATCGAACAGAATTTACAAAATGCACGAGATCATTTTTATCCACGCCATATCGACTCACTGCAGAATATAAATGGCATCACTATAGCCCCCCAAATCCTTTCACTAATCTGCACTTTTGAGGTAATGACATAAGATAAAACATTTTGTCTGACTTCTAACGCCAATGCCCTGATTTAAAACTTTTTCTCCTAGGTTTTAAAAGGTGTTAGTTTGCAGGACAGTCCTGCCAACCAACAAGCTAAAATTACCCTACTATGCTTCTTCTCTTCGGAACTTTTAGTGGTTGTATTGATCCTGAACATTAAAATTAAGGAACTCTGCGGTAAGAACGAATAATGAAATAATCTCCCTTTCCAAGAGATTACCCAAGCCTTTCATATCACCAAAAGTGATCAGTCATCCTAGTTGATTAAAAACAATCATGCAGGCTGGAATATTTAAATATACTCTTCACTCAAGCCTTTCTAAATAAATAGTAAGTTTCTCTAAAGCCACTAACTAAAATCAAATTGCAAATTTGTAAATGCAACAAACTCTTTAATGCTCAAAACTCAACTAAATGTTTCAGTTATCAATCACAACTTGGTTGCTTAGTTTCTCACTTGAGTTTTCGTCACTCACATAGAACAATTCTGAGTTTTAACTTCTTCTCTTTCGTCACTTCTTTGTTTTTTCTTTTTTCGTCGTTTAGAAGTTCTAAAACTTCAAAATTCTTTTAATTTTCTTTCTTTTTGCATCTTGTTTTTCGGCCATTTGTCAATGCTCCATCTCCTCCTCCTGCGACATTGACTCTGCTTTTTCAGTTTCCGGGTCCTGCAACACATCAGTAGCTATCCTGACACTGTTGGAAGCAGTCCTCCAACACCTCTGCGCTCTATTCTTTGCTTACAACAAGGTAGGGGATCAACGTTAGATTCTCTGTTTCGGCAAAAGCTGTTGTGAAAACACAACGTCGCGTTTCTCTCCAAATCTTCCTTGAACATCTCTTCTTTCTCGCTTCCATTACATTCACTCGTCCTGGAAGTTCTCATTACTGCGGTGGTCACTGCCTTCCAATGAGTTACAAAAGCTCGCTTTAAAGCTCCTGCTCCAATGTTCAGCTGATACGCACTGTACACTCTGCTATGCTTCGACATTGGCTTCTTAGCATATTCGTACAACCATGCGGTCATGTTGGCTCTCAACCATGGCATCAGTCGTCTTCTGGCCCACATCTTTTTCACTTCCATCGGAACGCTCAAGATTTTGCATATTGTCTCAAAGAGATCTAAATTTTTTAGACAACCCAATTTCTGTAATTATTCTCTCGTTGGCACCTCCTGTCTATTGTTCTCCTTCACCTGAGCTTCCAGCCATTGTATCGCCATCATAACTCCCACTATCACTATCATTATGGGCCGTGATGAGTCTGGTCCACAGTCCCAGATCAACACCAAATTACTACGCCCGGGGTACCACCATGTTTGCAACAAGCAATGGCAGGGAAACTCATCATGTGTTGACATGATGCTCCTTCAATTACGCTTTCCCGAAGCTTCCAGTAGTGGTTCCACTTCCATCATCACTCAGTGGACTTCATCATTTTCATCTAATGCATTGTAATCCGTGACTGTCGATCCTTTCTGCTTCTGTCTTTCAAAGTCACTGAAGTTCCCACTGGCGTATCCCATGAACTTCTTTCCCAGTATCGAATCCAACTCCTCTTTAGTTCTCTCCGGAACTGCTGAGAACATTTTGCACAGTAACTCGTAAGACTTTTCTGACATTCTCGATAGTCTTACACATTTTGGAACCGAGAAGGCTTGATCCACGATCGTTCTCGTACTTTTCACATCCACAGCTACGAAATGCAATGGGTATCTGCTCTTGCACATTGGGCCTAATGCCGATCCCGCCAAATATCGCGCTCCCAACGGTCTGCGATATGTCTCACTGTGTCGGATGTTCATTTCCGCCTCGATCGCTTCCCTCCACCTTCCGGTCTGCAAAACTCCTGAGAACACGTCTACACTGATGGCCGTGACCATCTCATGCTTTTGTTCTAGATTCAATAGTGACTCTAAAGAACCAAACATGATGTAGAATCCTAGTGCAGTCACTAGATTCACCTCAGATCCTCCATGGCAATCCGCAATTAGCGCCGTTTCTGTCTTCGCCTTCATCACAGTGTTCCCAAACAAAATCGTCGACTGTTTGTGTTGTTTCTCCAAGGTCTTCACGCAATCCAGACCTCCACAGTCGTGACCTTCCAGTCCACAGACTTCTGCCAGACAGCTACCAGGTTTGACCCAGTCCTCTGGTCCCCAGCCAGGCAACTCCACTTTGTCTGCTCCGTTGCTCTTAGAGGCTGTTGTCATCACGTTATAGATGATGTTAAGATCACGCAGATTACAGTCTGAGTTCAGTTCCCTCTGTACGTCTTGTGCCGCCCGTAATATTGAATCAGCATTGGGACTCGGACACCATGATTGTTTCATTAATTCCCACACTACCATCAAACTCGTTCTCAGCAGTTCGTCTGAGAATCCCAATCCAAATTCTACCCGGTTGTCCGATTTTGGCACTGAAGGTGCAGTCACCTTTTCTTTCCAAGACTACTCCCAGCTTGGCCTGCTGATAAGCAGCGCTTCTTATCGTTGCAATTTTTGACGTCCAGAATCTTAGCAACACTGCTTGTTCGTAATCAAAGAAGCAATCGCGTATGTCTTCATTTAGGAAAGGGTTGTACGCTATCCCTATGATTCCGGACACGTAACTGTAGGACTTCTTCCTAATTGGTCCACAGTATTCACTGGATTTCGGCAGTGCTACCATGAACTCCTTAGTGAGCCTCCACTCTTTGTTTGAGAATCTCCTTATTTCGTCTATTTTCCTCATGGGTTCTAGTTCCACGGGTTCTTTCATGTTCACTCGCATTGGTTTGCTTTGATACATATCCAGCAGTGCTAGCAAGAGCAAGGCTTTCGCTCGTTCATCACCTTCCTTTAGCATCTTGACACAAGTGTTCAATGCTGGCACTGACATTTGTTCTACATGAACCGAATGAAACAGAGAGCGTCTCTCCGCTTCGCGCACGCTATTGCCGCTTCCTCTTGGATTATCAGATCTCTCATGCTCGTCATTAGGAATACCTTTTCTTCCTTTGATCTTTTCCTTTCTTCTGAATCATATTCCCCGCGAGTCAGTCCGATCATGCACCAGGCGAACCTCAGTTGTAACTCAGTTCTCACATAAGTTACTGCTGTCAGAGCGTGTATCTTCGGCGTGGTTCTCATTTCTTCTTTGAAAAACCGTAGCACAACCGCTCTCCATGGAAGGCTCACCAACTGCTCTATCGTTTCTGCATGCATCTCAGACAATACCAGAGTCTCGTATGCCTTCTGCTTCAGGGTGGTGCCTTGCATCATCGTTTCCAAGTAACCTTCCATGGCACTTTTGTCTTCCGGAGCCATTAAGTTTCCTCTGGCCGAACTTCTGTTCTCCAACATCTCCATGTATCCACTGGCGGGTACATCTATTGATACAGTATCCGACACTGTCAGTCGGTTATATTCCACTGGGACTGCTTGTCCTACAACACTTCATTTTGCATGGTTCATGGGAGACGGTTTAAAGTCTTTCATAGTACTCTCTCCATATTGGCTGAGTATTTCCATTTCCAATGTTGCTCCAGTAAGAGTGCGGTCACTACTCTTGGTTTTGTAAGCAATTGATTTGATCCCTGCCATGAGAATGGGTGGCACCATCGCTACATCAGTCAACATCCTGTCTGTGCCAGGCAATCGATCATCACCCTGTCCCAAATCCATAGCTTCTTCGACTCGTTTTCTTTTCGCTGAGTTGACAGCTTCTATCGAGATTTCGGAATCCACCTTCGTCTTTCCCGCCTTCCTCAATGTCACCATGCTGCCCAGTTTTATCTTCATTTCATTAATTCTGTCAATCACCAATTTTGATCGCATCGTTCCTTTCCGGGTTCTTGACAGATATACCACTTCTACTTTGTTTTCTTGCGGCGTCATCTTGATAGGAGAGTTTGCCTCACTTTCGTCAGTGGCTGAGTCGAGCAATAACTCACTCAATCTCCCTTCACACTCGTCGAGTTTGTCATGGACCTCCCGCATTAGTGGTCAGTTGAGATCTAATTTCAAAATGGACTGGGTACCGTAGCTCTGAACAACTGTCCAGACCTCTTCCATAAATGCTACTCTGTCCATTCTACATCCCGTCCTATTTTCATGGTCTCTGTTATTTACATTCCATTCTTCTTCGGGCAACGTTCCCAAGAAAGGTACTCTGGCAGCGCCTTCTATTCTTCTTCTCTTTGGTGATTCCATGAGGAGTCTTTGTTCTGTATCTTTAGAATTGCTCGGCTCGTTTCCATAAAGGCTGACGGGGTTCCAGCGTGGAAGTACCCTCGTCTGCTGGCTCAGTCGACTCCTACGCATCCGCGCCGCTTTCAAAACCACTGAGGAAATTGAAGTCTAGGCTGGACACTCCTCCTGTCGATGCCTTATTGTCTTCTTCCTCGGCCTGATCGGGTTCCTGTTGCAGAGGTTCCTCCGATCGACGGCTTCCTCCCTGCCCATCATCTCCTTCTGATTTCTTTTTCGAATTTGAGGGCCCTTGCTCTTCACTTCTGGCCCCTTCCGGAAATTTCGGTATGACTAGCCTGCCAGCTGACTGATCTTCTTCCTCTCCATAGACTATTTTGACCTCCTCATAGCCGAAGGGTGCTAGCAAGGTTCTCGTCTGTAGCGTTCCTCCCACCGTTAACTCCGGTTTCACACTCGTCAAGATCAGGGAGGCCTCTGGTAATTCAGCTTTGCCTCTCATCCTCATAGGCGCTAGATCTAGTTTCGCCCATTCCTTAACAAATCCCCCAGGCTTCGGAGTCGCTGCGTTGCTTATCCGCCTTCTCGTTGCTTGATCCGTGTAAGCAAATTGCGTATGCTGCAACACTGCGGCATTTCTGCCCACAAAACACGGATCCATCGTTTCCGAGAATTTTGCCATCCTCCTTTCATTAGTCTCAAACGCTCTTAACCTAGGAGTTTGCACTGCGGAGACTGCACCGAGCAACATCCTTCTTATCAGAGGGAATTCAGGGATTTCTTCTGGCAGCTTCTTGTAATCACCAGCCTTTCGCCTCTTCTCTCACCTTATGGTATGCTTCAGTGAGTCGGGGAATTCTCGTGATCTCGCCATTTGTCTTGTCATAGGGCCTTAGATTCCAGAGCTTTGGAAATACTTCAATGTGCCCTCTGTCCACTTCTCCCATACGATCACGGAAGTGATCGTCGAAGTTGACGACCGTCATCTCTGGTTCCGATATCTTCGCAAACAACAGATCTTTGCTCATAAGCTCTCGCAATACGTGCTGCATACACCAATTCAGCGCACTTCCTTCCACTGCTGATATGAGGTTCAGGTGCAGCACCGACCTCCTGTATGCTTCCACCTTAACATCAGGGAACGCAAACGTGACTGCTGCTCCGTATGTATATGACTGTCACGAACTCCATGGTTCCTCTGGTCAACGCTAAGGGATCGGTCCTCATAGCTAAGTTCAGATCAGTTAGCAGCGGCATGCCCCCAACATGTCGTCGTACGTCTTCCTCCCTCTGGATTGTTTCATCCTCTCCTGTTCAAAAGCGATTCTGCTGCAGGAGGTACTAGATAAGAGTAAGTCTCAAATGTCTTATCTTGTTTCAGGAATCCGTAGCTCGCTTCACATCGAACTTCCTGACATTGTCTCTCATCTTCTCTGGGTAAGCGCGTCAAATTCATCAGCCCTCCCAAGTTTCCATGCGTTAATGCAATCAACGTTAGAAGTCCATCTAATCGCAAGTTTTGAACTCCTTCGGTGAGCAGTACCGCCGGTCCTTTCAAAAAGTTCTCTGCTCCAAACGTCACGAACAAGGCTAGCAGTTCAACGATCGATACTTCCACTACTGCTTGTAGGAATTCCTTTATCAAATATCGAGAAAGTGTTGGAAAAATTTTCGCCAAGAAGGACGCGGTCCATCCGGCTTCTAGCCCTTCCAGCATGCTATCAGTCCGGTCAAAGCCTTCTTCCCTCCTCATTTTCTGGGTCTAGAAAGCTTCCAGGGTTACTTGGCACACTCTGTTCACAAACTCGGCTGATTTCTCTTCAGCATTTTCGGCCAGGTTCACGTCCTTCACTAAATAGGCATGTATCTTCTCGATCGTCACTGGGCCTTGCTCGAAAGCATCCGCGCCCAACGCTGCTATCCGAGGGTTCAAGTGCAGCCACTGGTTAGCCTCTGGTTTCGTCCTCAAAACCAACGATTCCAAGTGAGCTCTGGTCTCCTTGGAGTTCTTTCTCCTTTCTCCTTCCTCTTTTACTTCCATTCCTCGGAACCATAAATCGTGTGACATCGTTACGATTACTCGATGATCATCGTCAATTCCTGGCTTCAATTTGAGCTGTCGAATGAAGTTGGACAGTTCCAACCCCAGCACTTCGTCCAATACTAGCATGTGTAGTGAATGGTACTTGAATCCTCTCATCGCATTCGAGATGTCCGAGCACACCGCAGGTAATTCAGCCCTGAGTGGCCTCAGATTCTCCATCTCTATCTCGCAATTTGGAGCAGATATGATCACATCATATTTCCCTTCCGAGAGCAAAGCCACAATCACATACACGAACTTCAGTCCATCCGGGAGATGTGCATATCCCGGAGACAGTGCAAGCACGGCTCTCGGTGTTATTTTAGTGAAGGCACCCTCTTTCAGGGTATCCTCCACTTCACCCATTGACTCGGAGATATCTTTTATAGCTGGCCATACAGCGGCTTCGGCTGTCGTAGGCTCTCTGAGTCTGCTCAGGAAACCTCTGCTGTGTAGATGGTCATTGATGCCAGCGAACACAATTGTAATTGGGTTCATATCTGTCTGCCTTTGTACTCCGATCGCCATCAACACGGATTGCATTAGGTCCAGGTCGACCGCTGCCAATATTATAACATCAAGCCAAAACAAAGACTTGCAGGTATTTACTGAACTCGCAATATCATAATCTTGGCCTTCCTCAATTCTGCCTTGTCATATGCAGCAAAGATGGTATCATCGTTCTTTATCGCCTTCAACCCACCGTATCTCTGAACATCACCTTCTTGATTCACTTATTTCGGGTACGCTCTTTCTTTCACGGGGCCTGGGGTTGCTTTCACTTGACTGAACATCTTTACATATTGTCCAATTGGTGCGCTCGTCGTCAGGAATCTTCCAGGTCTTTCTTCTCGATTTCCTTCGCCATGATTCAGTTTTACGTCCTGTAACGGTCCTGCATTCACTGGACCAATTGTTTTGTTCGAGGGCAGTCCCTCTAAATCGGCAAAACTCAAGGCGGTTGTAGAGCTGAAGTTTATGCCAGCGGCTATTAACCAGTCCACGACCGTTATTGAGTACAGTCCGTTGACAGACAATCCCGCTCCGTTCAACATCATCATGGCATCCGCTGCAAGCTCACCGTCTGAAGGTTCAGTTTCATCAGATCATCCTTGTATATGTGCCAGGGAGAGGGTATGGGCCTCGACCACATCAGAGAGCTCCTGGTGCTCGTCGTCTCTGGCCTGATCCATAGCTCTCAGCTCGTGCTCAATATCCATAAGGATCATCCGTCCAGCATTCCGACTCGCAAGATTCCTTAGGATGTTGTTCCACCTGATTGCTCCTTCGTTGTGTCTTCTCCCTGTTGCTGTCAACATCTTCGTGCTCATTGGTACAGTGCAGACGGTCTGTACCGCGCAGTTGAATCTCTGCCAGAGAGTAGTAAATAGGCACACCATCATTGACTCCCATAGTGCCTCTTCCTCATCTGAGCTTCTCGATATGTTATTCGTCCCTACTAGGATCTTTACGTTAGGGATTCTCCCTGGGTTCATCAGCTCCACCATCCGAAATATCTGGGCTATCGTTGCGCCTCCAAACGTCATCACCGTAGTGATCCAGGAAGTGATCCAAGTTTTGGAGCTTTCTCACAAAGCTGTCCCCCAGTATCAGATGTGATGTCCCAAGTGGCGGTTCCTGCATGTTTACTGCTGGGCTCCAAGTCGATCGATTGAAGCAGGCTCTCGGATCCTTATCCGGAACTCTGTGAAGCTATACTTCAACTGGTTGTTCTTTTGCACGTCAATTACTCCGGACACTTTTTTCGCCGGCATCTCTCGTATCTTTCTTTCTGGGACCCAGAGCTCCTTGTTGATGACGTTGCATTGCTAACTCCCTCTCTGGTCATCAAGTCTTGGGAGAGTTGTACTCAGCCTGTGTCATCGATTATTCCATAGGGTGCAGTCACCCCGGAACCTGGCGCATTCCTATTGGCAACCAATTGTCCTGCTGTCTCTATCAGCTTCCTCACCGTTTGCTCCACGACTGGGTCGCCTAAGGTGTCACTCGGATCCGGGTTTATCACTCGACCAGTTGCAGGTGGGAGTCGCGTTTCTATAGTCTGACTCATTTCTCGAGGCGTCAAGAATTCCACCGGGGACTGCCCACGAGGAATATCCCTTGCAGGTAACACTTTTTCTACGGCTGTCGTTAACGACAGACGCTCCGATCGCTGCTTGTGTTCTCGCCTCAAGCGCTCTATTTCTTCACCCTGCTTCTTGTTGCAGTCTTCAAACAATTTCTTCCACATGTCTCCATCTTCTATATTGAGCATGGTCTTGGTAATCTCGTCCAGCTCCCTTCTAGTCTTCTCTAGTTCTTCTGTCGTCCCATTGAGATCTTGCATGATCTCGTTCATTTGAACCTCCTCTTCTACTCTCGCCCTCTTTGGTGGCACAGCTGCTCTCAGATGTGAACTAGACGAGGCAGCCTCGCTGTTCATTTTCTGATGCATCCTTCTCAGTCCAGGCTTAGGCTTGATGGGCAAAGGCATCTCACCTGGCTGGTAGGTCCTCGAACTTCCCAATCCAGGCTCATTCGCCAAGTCACTCCCTGAGAGAGCCCCGTTTCTCCACCTCGTAACTCTCATATTCGGGCGGTCTAGTTTTCTCCTTTCTCCATATGCTGCCATCAATAAGACTTCCGTGGGGCATTCCCCACGGTTATCATGTCCCAAGATGTTTATTAAGGCGGTCAGCAACATGACTACCTCTGGGTCCTCCAGAGCGAAATCTCGATCCATTAGCCTCCGATAGATCGCATCTACCATCTGTCATACATATGCCTCTGCCAGATCCATCAGTTTGTCGAAGTTGAAATTATCCATTCTCTTTCAGGTTTGATTCTGTTATTGATTCAATGATTTGAACTCAAGTGAGTAATTAAACGATCAATCAGGATCTAGAAAAGATGTCACGAATATCACACTTGCCGGTTTTACACTAATTTCTTGTTAAAAATTATTCAAAACAGTCATATAAAAAAGTTTTGATCGTAAAATTTATTAAAATCAATCCGTTTCTAAAATTTTGGAATTCGACCTAAGATTGGACAGTCCAAACTTTGGATCTATTCTTAAGATTGTCATTCAGTTGTTCATGGTCACTAACTCCTTCTTACCCAGAACCTTAATAACATAACACATAACATAAAATAACACACATATCACACACAACACACATTTAGTATGACCCCCTCCCCCTGTATGCCACCTAAACTCAACCTATACTTAAATAATATTTCTTATGTAAGTAAACTTGTATATTGGTATCAGAGATGATTACGTGTATCAGTGCGTAGAGCTCCCGTGGATGCAGTCGTTTTCTGTTCGGATCGTACAATGGAAGCGAAAGCTCCTTCATCTCCCTTTCCACGAGGAAGTCTCTCAATCTCGTCAAGGACAAGACTAGGTTTTCTCGGTCCACGTGCCGCTTCTCCGTCGCCCTCGTCACCGAGAAGCATAATTACTTTCCCGGTATCTATGACACCGCCGGAGGCAAAGCTGCTACGCCTCCTTTTCCTGGCCTCTGCTTCCAAAGGAATTCTAAGTTTTTATATTCTCTTTTAAAATCCGCTGCTAACGCTGTCTTAAAACTCATGTCTGCTGTGATCGCTATCGCACATGTTCTATTTGCGAGTATGAAATCGCTATCTGTTGGTATTATGCTACTTGAAAATTCATTTGGTAAGTTAAAATATGACTCAACTACCCTCCCTATGTCCGGTTACTTAGGGTCTCGCTCGTTAGGGTCTCGTAATCTTCCGTAATCATGAAAAGTCCCCTCCACTTTTTAGGAGCTTTTTCGTTCCTTTCGGTGGTATAACAATCTGAAATACCCATTAGTAGTCTCCTACCGAGTAAGATTTTGCACAAGCTGATTTCTTGTCGAATTTTTTCCTCTGCTTTGCCTGTGCCTGCTGAGTATTTCGTCTACACAAGTCGCTTAACTCTTGACGACGTCTAATCACATCCCTTACATAGACCTGTGAGGACGTTTTCTTACTCTCATACTCTGGATAGAAGAAAGTCAGTGGCAAAGACTTCTCGTGTCCGGTTAGCATCATGTGTGGACTAACTCCGGTGGTGGAATGTTGCGTGCTGTTATAAGCTCCCATCACCTGTGGAAGGTATTGATTTTTTCGAGGGCCAGTAGTTTGTTGAAAAACAAACGGATCGATTATGCAATGGAACTTTCAACAATCGGTTAATCCGATTAAAGCAAATCTTAGATTTGGGAGAAAAGTTTTACAGAAAAGTAAAAGATTCAAAAAACGGTAGAAAAATTGAATACTTGACGGACTCCGAGGGCCACAACTTTTTGGCTTAAAAACTGAGCGTAGCCGCTAATGCAGGGAAGCTTCTCACACCGTTCGACCCATTGAACTTAAAATCTAAGATTTGGGAGGGTAGTTTTGGAGAACGACAAAAACATATAGGTCAAACCTCTCCCCTTCTCCTGAGTAGTTCTCGATACTCTGAGTAGTTTTCGAGAAAGTCCGACCATTCATTGTTTGCCGAAGCACAGACCTGTTGTAGGATAAGTTTTTTACCGGAAAAAGTTCTCGATTACAAGACACTTACTCTCACAACTGCAATCAATCACCGAACGCCATAAACCATATGTTTACTCATATATTTGAAATGTTTGTACACTGAGTTTATTTCTTAAGCTGAAAATGTAAGCTAATATTCTAATTTATCTGTTTCGGCTAATTGAATCAGCGGGGACTCTAGTCTGAGCAATCTATTATTCGATATGATGTCTGTTTCATATAAAGGACTTCCTCTATGTCAACTCGTTTCAAGAGATTCTTGGTATTTTTGCATACCAGATTGGAAGCCCCGGTTTATGCCTTGATGACCAGGGTATTTTTAAAAGTATTTTCCGAGAAAAGAAGAGTTCTTTATCAAGTGATTAGCAGTGGTGCGACAGACAGAGCTGAAGGAACGTTCAGCTAAAATGAAGCAGAGTTAGGCCATGCGGCTTAAATCAAGCGGCCATGGAGTCATAAATGAAGCAGACTTCATAGCCCAGTACCAAGACAATTACAGGCACCAGAAAAAAAATCACCTGGATTAAATGCACAGAGGCAAAGCCGATCAACAAAATGGCTAAGAGTCAGTTGCCTTATGTAACATTCGCCGGCAAGAACATAGCGACGGAAAATGAAGCTAGGTTATGAAACAACTGGTTAGAGTCTAAACACAGCTTCATATGCTTTTAATCGTCTCTGTCAAAACCAGTTCTATGTGTGGTCCTTTAACATCGGGTCAACAAAGTCATTACTGTTTTGGACTATCGGCCAGAACGCGCAGATTAACTTAGTTACATGCAAAACAGTGAGCTCATGGCTGGGTCTCAGTATCCCTGGACCACGAGGTCACTCCTAAAAACAGTGCTACTACTTATTTATTATAATACTATTGTTTTTGTTCAGTAGATAAAAATCATCATATCCATCGGACATGGATCATCCTTTTCCCTCAACTCCTGGCTTCTCAGTATCTGAAAACGAATTTTGATGTTATTTATTTCAATTCAGCACATATCCGGAAGCCAAAAATGGTTAAAAATCTGTTTCAATTTTCTTCCCGAGATCCTTTGTACTACTAGTACTACTACTACTACTACTACTACTACTACTACTACTACTACTACTACTACTACTACTACTACTATTACTACTATTACTACTACTACTACTACTACTACTAATCATAATAATCATAAAAATAATAGACTTTATTCCTTATATAGGCAGCAGAAATACAAGTATTAGCATTAAGAGCTACAGGTTAACCAGCGACAATTGATAAAAAAGGTACATAACTTTTCAGGGTTGAAATCTGATATTGATAAGTTTAAAAAGAATTCACGGAGTTTTCTCTTTGCACTGGCGGGTTTCTCCAGGCGAAGTTCAATCCCATATTTTGCTGACACGATGTTGGCATTAGCAGTTGTCCGTATAAAATATGTCCCCATGTTGAAGTTTTGCACACTTTCGGAACATTGAACAAAGTCCTGTGTGCAGCGTGACTGCCAGGTCTAGGAAAAAAAATTTACATAATCCTCAATTTTGATATCGTAATTGTTTTGTAAGATGTTGCAGAATAAAACAAGATCCGAGTAGATAAGCTGATAGCAGATAGTTAAAAATTTAATAGACGTAATAGATACCTTGTATTCATTTAATCCACATATCCACTTTATTGCTTTGCGTTGTACATTTTCCAGCTTTCGGAGAGAAGCAATGTTTGTTTGCCATATGCATGAATTAAAAGAAGAGTACTAGTGATACACGATATATAGAGTTGAAACTTTCTTATCAATGGAGTGTTACATGGGATGTTGCGTTTTAAACTGAAGAAGCAACGCAGATCTTTACCAGATTTCATGTTAACGTTTTCGGTCCAGAAGGGATTTGGTGTTAAAAATAAGCCAAGGTCTTTTATAGAAGGTACACGTTCAATAACTAGACTGTAAAAAAAATACTCGTGTGGCTTGTTGCAAATAAGTTTTGTTTTATCTGGATGGACCAATTTCGACAGATCATTGATAAACGTTATCAATATCTTGAGAACGCGTTAAAATTGTAAATTCAAACAAACGTTTTCGCACATTCTTGTGCATCTTCAGATTTTACAAATTCTAAACTATCTGTACAAAATGATCAAAGATCATACAAAATGTCATACACATCTTTATTTCAAAGTTTTAAATATTTAACCAATCAAAACTTTACAAATATCACTGAAATTATTTAATAACTATTATGTAACAATTTTAAACATTTCGTCACAAATTTCTGAGATTTCTCACCTTTTTTGTTTTCAAATTTTTGTTTTGTTGCTAATTATCATGCTAACATGTAAGCTGTTTCATAATTTTGTTGTTTTAGCCAGAATTTTTCGATTCTGGAACTAAAGCCTTAGTGTCAGCTCCCTACTTCTAAACTCGTCGCGCGTGTTAATTGCCGGTCTCCCTTTCCTAAAGTGCAGCGCCTCTAATGTAAGTCTTTTGATGCTGCTGGACGCCTGGTCGATTATTTTCCATTTAAACTCAGACTTACCACTCTCACTACCACACTGCCTTATATGCTGTCCAATTGGGGTATCCTCTTTTCGGTGTTCATCAATCCTTGTGGTGAGATGTCCAACCGTCTGGCTAACATAATTGGATTTGCATCCACAACCTTCAAGTCTGTACACCACTTTTGATTTCAGTTCACTGGAAAAGGAGGTTTTTAGAGAAGGCATACAAGTTTTTATTTTCCTCGTCGTCAATATTATCAGCGCATTGGTGATATTGAGCACTTTTTTTTGCAAATGTCTGACTGTGATTTCCCCTATATTGGACCATCAAGATGGGTGGTGAATCACTGCTATAATCACAGGGCTTCTTTTTCTCAGCCATGTTCTTTTTGTTTTTGCCCTCGCTGATGATCTTTTCAAGGGCATGGGATGTTAACGTTTTCGGAAAGTCCATTTCATTGCACTTGAAATGGACTTTCCGGATATTGGTTATCCAACCACTGCTCACGGTTGATTTTCATAGCTTTATCATACTCTTCCCATGTTGACGTACTGCGGAAAACCCGGTGAACAGTTCCTTCAACCACACTCCTCTTGTACTGAAGGGGGAGCAGCTTCTAAAATTTAGTATGGTACCTGTATCTGTTGGTTTTTGATGCCACCCACAGCTAATTTTCCTGCTTTTGTCAATACTAATTTGTAAATCCAAAAATGCCAAATTTCCGTTTGTGTTTGGTGTCTCTATTGTGAACTGTAAATTTGGATGTAGTAAATTTGCAGCCCGCAGCCCTTTTTCAGGATCACCCTTCACTGTTCTCACTATATCGTCAACGTAACGGAGAAATAACTTAGCTTGATGCACTGACTTATTTTTCTCTCTTATTGCGATGTATTTTCTACAGTACCAGACGGTTTCACTTATATTTCGATACTCATCATCTGATATATCACCGCATTTTACGTGAGACCAGTTCAAACATCATTCACATTCGACACCTTTTGACCTGTACGTGACTTTCTTATTGCACTCGGGACATACTCCGTTATGATTTTTCTCTGGCAAAAACATTTCGGGAATATCCCTCGATAGTGCAATTTCGTACTGCTTCAGCTAAAGATTTGCTAAAATAACGGCAAGAGATGTCCCCAATTCCAAACCATCTTTCTGAACATACCAAGTTTCATTGCACTTGAAATGGACTTGACTAACTGCCAAGTTCAACAGTCTCTTCATGGTTTTCGTAGCAATTGATGGTGGTTCATCTTGCTCATACAGTTTTCTCATAGCTATATCTATTGCTTCTCTCAGTGGAACATTTGTGTACAAACTCTTCGCATCTAGAAATCAAATTTTCATTGGGCTCAAGATTAGTGCTCTCTAAGATTTCTCTCGCATCTAGTGAGTTGGTTTCGATGTTTGCGCCCTCAATTTTCTCGAAGAATTTTGCAAGAACCTTGTTCAAAATTTAATAAGAGCTACCAGGCAAGGAGAGGACCGGTCTTAATGGGGTATTCACTTTATGCATTTTCGCCAACCCGTAAAGCCTGGCGTGCTGCCCCCAGTAGACCTCATCCTTGTGTAGAGACTCTCACTTATTTCATCTTTTTTCCTCATAGCCAACAACTCCTTATTGATCTCTCGTTCTATCTTCAAAACAATTGCATTTTTGAAAATTGATCGAAGATGAAATTGGAAGAAATTTTAAATCATCAGCGAACAGATAGCAAATCGAAGAGAGAACTCGCTCTGGCATATCATTTATGAAAATTGAAAGTAAAATGGGGCCTAGAATACTCCCTTGCGAAACTCCACTAGGAACAGAGCACGGTAAAGAAAGAACATTGCTAACAGGTACATGTTGCTTGCGATCAGGGAGATATGAACTAATAAGAAGTACAAATTTCTTGTCGAAGCCAAATATTTCTATTGTAAAAAGTAATCTGTTTTGTGAAACACTGTCGAATGCTTTTTCGAAATCAAAATATTCACACCAAAAATCGTTAAAATAACAGAGCTTATCAACATAATCAAGCAGCAGCGTAAACGTACTTCTTCGAGATCGAAAGCCATGTTGACAATAAGAGAATTTATGGCAATTTTTTTCAGAAACAAGATTGTACAAAATTTTTTCCATTACGAGCGAAATTCTTGGTAAGATGCTAATCGCACGGTAATTTTTGATATCTGCTTTAGATGCCAATTTATGCAGAGGCGTTATATATGCACTTTTCCAGTAATTGGGCCATGTAAGAGAGATAGCTATTGGTGTAAAGAAAATAAAGGCAAAGAGGGCGATAATAATCGCACCTGTTTTTAAAATAAAAGAAGGAATGTTGTCAGCAGCAGGACTACTTTTTTCAGGTACCTTTAACAATAGTTCTTCATTATAATTAGTGCTAAACGAAAGTTTGTCAAGATAAAATCGCAATTTCCATCATTTGAGGCAGGGGTAAATTTAAACCTTTCTTCCTGATAAACAGATGATAAAAACTCATTGAACAGTTCCCCGATCGATCTTGTACGTCTGTTGTTTGCCCTGGTTCGCTAGAGCTTTGCGACCTGTAGATCGTCACGGCTGGGACCGTTCCCAAACGTGTTTCTAGGTTAGGAGGCACAAAGGTTGAAATTGTCGGTTTATTCGACGTTTCTTCATTCTTCAGCACTCCCGTGTCAAAGAGTTCTTCTTCCATTTCATCTAGTCACTCTTGGAAGACTCTGTTCAACCAGGCTTGTCCCTCGATGCTGTCAAAGTGGATGCCGTCAGTAGTCAGTCTGGCCTGATCCATAGCTCTAAGCTCATGCTCAATATCCATAAGGATCATCCGTCCAGCATTCCGACTCGCAAGATTCCTCAGGATGTTGTTCCGCCTGATTGCTTCTTCATTATGTCTCTTCCCTGCTGCTGTCAACATCTTCGTGCTCATTGGTACAGTGCAGACAATCAGTACCGCGCAGTTGAATCGCTGCCAGAGAGTAGTAAATAGGCACACCATCATTGACTCCCATAGCGCCTCTTCCTCATCTGAGCTTCTCGATATGTTGTACGTCCCTACTAGGATCATTACGTTAGGGATTCTCCCTGGGTTCATCAGCTCCACCATTCAAAATAACTGGGCTATCATTGCGCCTCCAAACGCCATCACCGTAGTGATCCAGGAAGTACTCAAATTTTGGAGCACTCTGACCAAGCTGTCCCCCAGTATCAGATGTGATGTCCCAAGTGGCGGTTCCTGCATGTTTACTGCTGGGCTCCAAGTCGATCGATTGAAGCAGGCTCTCGGATCCAAATCCGGAACTCTGTGAAGCTATACTTCAACTGGTTGTTCTTTTGCACGTCAATTACTCGGGACACTTTCTTCGCCGGCATCTCTCGTATCTTTCTTTCTGGGACCCTAGAGCTCCTTGTTGATGATGTTGCATTGCTAACTCCCTCTCTGGTCATCACGTCTTGGGAGAGTTGTTCTCTGCCCGTGTCAACGATTGTTCCATAGGGTGCAGTCACCCCGCAACCTGTCGCATTCCTATTGGCAACCAATTGTCCTGCTGTCTCTATCAGCTTCCTCGCCGTTTGCTCCACGACTGGGTCACCTAAGGTGTCACTCAGATCCGGGATTGTCACTCGACCAGTTGTAGCCGGGAGTCGCGTTTCTATAGTCTGACTCATTTCTCGAGGCGTCAAGAGTTCCATCGGGGACTGCCCACGAGGAATATTCCTTGTAGGTATCACTTTTTCTACGGCTGTCGTTAACGACAGATGCTCCGATCGCTGCCTGTATTCTCGCCTCAAGCGTTCTATTTCTTCACCCTGCTTCTTGTTGCAGTCTTCAAACAACTTCCTCCACATGTCCCTATCTTTTTCTATAGTGAGCATGGTCTTGGTCATCTCGTCCAGCTCCTTTCTAGTCTTTTCTAGTTCTTCGATCGTCCCATTGAGATCTTGCATGGTTTCGTTTGTTTGAACCTCCTCCTCTACTATCGCCCTCTATGGTGGCACAGCTGCTCTCATTTGTGAACTAGACGACGCAGCCTCGCTGTTCACTTCCTGATGCATCCTCCTCAGTTCAGGGTTAAAACCGCCCGCAACTATTCAAAATCTCCCTCACCTATATTTTCCCTTTTAAGTGTTCTATTTCTGGCAAAACTGGTTTGTCAGTTTCTAGTTCATATGACGAGGGGCGTTCCGGAAAATTCTAGCAGCTCGACAAACTGTCGTCCGTTTCGGATTTTAATTCATTAATCCTTTTTAAAATTTTATCTTTATTGGCATGATAAGGACAGTCTTTCACATTATATCTCTTCGTGTTTTGTGTCTCTTCATAGTCGGTCCTCATCGGCAAAGCGTAACCAAGTTTCTTTCCACGCTGGATTGAAACCGTGGTGTCCAGTGTGTTCAATAAAAAAACACAGTCCGTTTCGAGTTACCGAGAAGCTCCAGCCTAAAAACACTGATCTTTGACTATTTGGATTCTTTACCAAACAAACCTGTTTACTATCACTTAACAAATTTAAATTTCTCATTCTAAAAATTGCTACTACTGCTTGTCCCGGCTGTATTTTTACCGTTCTATCTAAAAAGATTGTTATATTATTTTCATCTAGTATTACTCTATTAATTGGTTTCTTAACATACTTCTGGACCGGGTTCCTAATCCTTATTAGACCGTTGTTCCAGTCAATCATCTCGTCGAAATTCCTGCCCAAGATGAATTGGCCGGATTCATCCAGATTCTCTAATACTAGGAAGCTCATCCGAAGATCCCGTCCTCCCATGTGGAGGACCCTTATTGGTGTTCTTCCGACTACGTAAATTGCTCCTCAATTGGCCGCTGCCAGTCGGAGATTCGTCGGAATTATATCATCCCTCGTGAAGCCCATTCTTTCCCAATTCTTTATCGGCATCATACTCACTACCGCTCCTGTGTCCAGAAGCCCCGTGACTCCGATTTTCTTTCCGTTGGTGTCGAGCAGATGTGCAGTCATATCTGCTTCGTATCCAATGTGAACCTTGACTTTGAGTTCTTCTTCACCCATATAGATCTGTCCTATTTGGTCACTGTCTGTTGTCACATATGTCCTAGTGTAGATGCTAATTCCATCCACATTCAGCATCACATGATACGGTCCATAGACTTCCACGTAGCGCCCGTGAAGCTTCTTTATTCGAGGGCCACCCGTTGTTAGTAGTGCTCGCACAGCTCTTGACTCAGTGCGTGGCTCCACATGCCTCAGATAATCTGCATATGTGTCCAAATGCATCAAAGTGAACTCTGATGGTTCACTCAGATTTCTGATTACCTGATGTCCCGCTATCGAGATTATCGATTGTATTTTGCTTCCTTGTGGCGCCATACCAAACCTCTGCCCGGAGATCACATTTAGTTTCATGCTCAAACTACTTGTTCCTTTCGTTTCTTCAACCTCTGATGCCTCGAAGGCGTTTAGTTTTTCCTGTAATTTCTCATTTTCCAACTCGAGCTTCACCTTTTGTTCTATCTCCTTTGTTACCAATTCCTACTGGACTTTATTTAGGGCATCCCTCGCGGCTGCCCTATAATCAATCTTGAAGTCATCCGCCGCGGTCACTGGTTCCGTTTCACATGTCTCTTCCGTTACCGCCTGCATCTTCTTCGTTGCCAGCTCTTGCGGTTTTTGTTTTCTGCGCGCCTCCACTTCACTCAGTAGGCGAGCCTTGCTGGCTTTCACACCCGATAAAGCTTCCTCATGCCTCGGATGCTTCATGTCTGCTACAGTATTCCAGAATTGCGGACAATCCGATTTAAAATGACCTGCTAAGATGCAAAAGAAACACCTCGGGCCGAATTTTGCAATTACTCCTCTCTTGAAATTTTCATGGTCGACTTGTGACGCATCTTCGTCCTCGAGGCTAAAGCCTATTGCTTTCATGCCCTGTTTGTAAGTTGGTGATGGTCCGGACACATGATGGTCCGTCGAACTGCAACTTGCACAAGAGCGCCTCTTGTCCATATCGTCCCTCGGTTTATGCCAGTTGTTCCCTTGGTTTGCTGGTCCGTTGTTAAAATTGCCATAATTGTTCTTGTAATATCCAGATCTCAATGGAGGCTTCAGCAAAAGATATTCTTTTGACTTGAGTCTCAACTCCTCTGGTGATGGCGCATTGGTTGAGAGTGGTGTGTAATGTGTTGCTAACATTGTTCGAAGTTCATCATTCTTCACATCATCGATGAATTTTGAAGCTACTTCCAGGTTCATCCTTCTGTTCGACTCATCTGGTTGGCTACGCCTTCTCAGCATCTCCAAACCACCTAGAAACTGGTCTATCGTCTCATCTTTTCGTTGCCTCCGTTTCTCTAAGCGCATCATTGCTTGGTGTCCCTGCACCCCTGAGCCAAAACGATTTATTAAGATTTCAAATATTTTCTCAGCAGCGTCCCGTTGTTACTGTTTTTTGGCAATCACGCAGTTTAGGGCTGCCCCTTCCAAGTTACTGGTAAGCGCACTCCATTCTTGCTTTTCTGACAAATCGTCTTCCTCAAAATGCAGTTTCATCGCTTCTATCCAGGTATCAATACAGCCATCAGATTCGTCTTTGTAGCATCTTGGTTTCTCAAAAACCCTTCTGGACTTTTTGCTACGTTCATTGGTTCTAGATAACCTCGTAAGGAATGTCTCCAAAGACCTTTTCAGAGGTTCAAAGGCTGTGGCTAATGATGCAGCCTCTCTTGAGTGCCCTGCCTGAGTATCATTGCCCCCTGATAAGGGTTCTGCACATGGAACTTCCCTTCCGTCCGATTCACTTTGATTGTTTCTTTCTTGGCCCGCATGACTCATCCCTGGGCTCGCATGACTCCTGTTCCTGTAATCACCTCTCCCCGTCGCATGTGTGCCTTGCGTCGGTCGTTCGTCTGAGGTCTGTCTGTTGCCAGTTGAACTTCCTCTGATGTTTGGGCCCCATGTTCTATTATCCCCTGTGGCATAGCCTGATGAACTGCCCCTACCTCTAGTAGTTCCATATGTCCTTTTCCTATTTTGTTGGTCATTGAAGTTCACCCTCGGCTCCCTGCTGGGTCCTCCCGAGTTCGGTTACCCATCTTTTTGTCCACTCCTGCTGCCTATTAGCCCGGCCAACCTATCCATGATAGCCTGAGTTCGCATCTCCATCATCGCATCTATCTTTGTATCACGAGTCCCAAGAGTCTGCTCTTGTTGAACTCTCAATTTCTCCATGTCGTCTCTCGATCATGACTCTCTCTGTTCCGCTTCCCTTGTCATTCGCGACAAGTTCTTGGCTAAGTGATCATCCGTTCTTTCCTTCAAACGTTTTTCGCTTCTCCCAACTTCTTGTCTATTGTGGTTTAGTTCTTCCCGCAGACTTACTCTCTCGACGTGGACTGCTCTTTCTAGTTCACTCATTCTTATGGGCATCTGTTCATTCTGTTCTCCTATGCTGCCCACTATGTTGGTCAAGGCTTCTTTAATTGATACTCCGTTGTCCACTAGTGGCGTCACAAGTGGCGGTGTCACCCTGTCAATCCCAGGTAGCTTGGTGCTGGTCGAGATTCGGGCTTTTATTCTCTGCCTCGACATTTTTTCATTATCCACCTCTGGATCCGCCGATGCGTTGCTTAGCCCTGTATTTTCATTCTCCCCATTCTCCCCAGTTCGCATTTCCAAATTCTTTATACTCACAAAGTCTCCTGACTGGCCTGATGTGTTTGTGGTTATGCTAATTGTCCTCACTACGCCAATTTGGTCCATGGTGGCAGTCCCTTTGTCAGTGTATGCTTCATTCTCCTGAGTCGAACTATTGAGGCTGACTCTAGATCCAGAGTCAACTTGCTCGTCTTTGTCCTCTTCTTGGTCCTGGGATTCTCCTTCATCGCCTCTACCCGCTCCCATGGTAATGGAAAGATGTTTCCAAAAGTGTTCTTCACTCTCTCTGAAAACGATGAGGACGCTGCCTGTTTCTCCGTCACGCATGCCATCATGGTGCTGTCTGTGGGAGATCTTCTAATTGCCACACTTTCAGTAGAGATGTCGGACAGTTCCGACATCTCCTCTCGGTCCAGTGTCCCGGTGGAAGTGGCAAAGTCTTGGCCTTGTTCTACCAGAGTAAATTCACTCGCCAGCTTTCTGTTTCCTCTCCCCTCCCGTCCATGTATTTCCTGGTCCTCATCCATGGCTTGGTCCAGATGGACCTCCATTTCTAGCATTGCTTTTCGCTCTTCTGAAGACTTTTGACTCCTGGTCTCAACCATTCTGCCTGAAACCGTCTCCCCATTGCCGGTCCGGGTTCGTATGATTCTTTCCACAAACGGGTCGGTCATTGCTTTTCTCTCTTTCTCAGGTATGAATTTCCTTGAGCTGTCACTCAGTTTAGGTATCCTTGACTTGTCTATGCTCATTTTTATGTTTATCACTTCTTACTGCCTATACACTCAATTCGATTGCTAGTGTCTTTTTAGTCTAACTACTTATAACAATAACACAACACAAAAATTTTCAAACGTTTCTATTAAATAGTGACCACGAATCTTGTATGTTATCACAGTACCACGTGTATACAATTTATTCACAATGATCGATTATTAGTTGTAAAATGCGAAGCTAGCACAGTATGATGATATCAGTCTATTTGAAAGATAGTGTTCTCACTAGCCAATCAAACACAAAAAATATTGATTTAAAACCAAAATTAATTGGAAAAAATTAGAATAGTTTCTATGAAAAACGTATGTGTTTTGCACTTTTAGTCAGTCGAAATACAATAGTCGATCTTGTTTTTAAAGAAAGAGCTTTCCCTGCTTGGTGCTGCACCAAACAGACAAAATTTGAAGGCAGTAATTTTCTCAAGTGGGCGTCTATTGCACCCACCGTGTCCTGTGTTACCTATCTGCCTTCGGACTGCCCGAGCTAGACCTACTAAAATCCTCAGGGCAATCACTTTTCTCAAAACTGTTTAGGATTTCAATCCACGCCAATGAGTTATACACTCTTGTTCAATTTAGACTTAGTGTCTCGAATATCCGAGTTTAGACCTGTTTTGTTTTGGTTTGGTTTTTTATTAAAGGCAAGTTACCAGTGCATTCACTGGTTCCCAGCCTATCTCTTAACAACCTAATACCTTTATCTACTTTCTTTTCTGTTGTCTTCTAAAGTTTTGACGAAACAATACCCCTCCGGATTGACAAAAATAGGACCCCTCCGGATTGGCAAAAACAAGACCCTTCCGGATTGGCAAAATTGGGACCCCTCCGGATTGGCAAAAATAAGACCCCTCCGGATTGGCAAAAACAAGACCCTTCCGGATTGGCAAAATTGGGACCCCTCCGGATTGGCAAAAATAAGACCTCTCCGGATTGGCACAATCAGACCCCTCCGGATTGGGAAAATTGGGACCCCTCCGGATTGGGAAAAATAGGACGTCTCTGGATTGGGACCCCTCCGGGTTTGTAAAAATAGCTTCTCGGAGAGTTTCTAAATTTTCACCCGATACCCTTCCGGGTACGTTCTCCGATTCTTTAATGCTGTTTGAAATAACTAGGAAGGGTGTTACGTCTTTCCCAAGACCCTTCTGGATTGAAGTTAAGCCTCTTGTTTGACAATTCACCCTAACGCTGAAGGGTCTTATCGCTAGCCTAGTTTCGACTTTACTAAGGTTTTCTGGTGCCCTTAGCCTTCTCTTTTCGACAAGAACAGCGTAAAATTGCCTTATTCAACAACCGTTACTACCCTTTGGTGGGGGTGTAAGGGCTTTCCAAAACTTTTTTTTTAAAACGTGAAGGGTCTGCCTTCCCGAATTGGTGATTTTGCTAAAAAGAATCCTAAAAAAATTTTCCCGCTTACTTTTTGAATAATTGATTTTTCTATTAGTAAGCTCAGCTATTTTTTTATTTAATGGTACCAAGATCAACTAGATGTTCCAAAGTTATTAATCAAAACGTCTTTTTTCTAGAATCAAAAAATTTCTCTTTAATAGGTTCGATCTAACAATTATTGATCCGAGCTCAGAAGGTCTATACTCTTCTAGTTCAAGGCAAAAAAAAACCGGTTTAAAACGTTTCAGCTAAAAAAATTGCAAAAAACTATGCTATTTGGACCCCTCCGGATTGAGGAGTCCACTAAATCAAACACGTTAAGTTCGATTTCTCTGTAACCCGGTAGATTATCGGCAAACGGGTTTTAAAACCTGTCGATTCACTAGTGGACGTTTTCCGAACAAAATTTTATACCGTTGTAACTCGAAATTTTTTCAAAAAAAAAAATTTTTTTTAAAGCGTTTCGTCTATTTAAAAATCGCGAAAATTCGGTTTTTGGTATCCAAATAGTTCCAACCATTTCTGAACTAAACTCCACCGATTCTACTTATTAAACTAGTACAGTTACAATGTAACTCACTAATTTCGAAAAATATCGATATCTAAAAAATCGCGATTTGTGGGGGGATCAAAATATCGCTATTTTGACCCTAAAAACCGGTCTTTTTACTGTGTTTTTCACTGAAAAACGATATAGGAGTATTAATATAGGCTGTATAAATAATAATATTAGTAATACTATACCCATCCGGGTTTGTTCAATATCCGAATTAAGGTGCTTAACTCATAATTTCCCAGTTCGGTGAAGGGTCACTACAGTGCAGCACTGTCGAGCCCCCCCCCACAGATTAATATCTTACTTTTTGTACCAAAAGGGTTACAAAACTTGTTAACGATACCCAACAGTCGGTTGTTGTTGTCGTTGAGCCCCTTCTTGTCGCTCCTTGAACTGCTTGCCGGATCAGTCTTCTTCACTTATCCCAATACCCTTTCGGATTGAGCGCAAATTAGCATTAACGTGCTTAAATACTCAACTAACCCTACAGTGAAAGCCTCACAAACGGGCCACAAAATTGATCGTAACGATCCTGACTGATATAAAGGCCTGTAACAACAATCTATCTAACAACATCAAATGGGAGGGTCGGATCATCTCTCGTCTGGGGGGATGATTTCAACAGATTGTATACTTTTTTTTTAAACTGTTTTTGGTTTTTTCGATTATTTTTTATGTTTTTTGTTTTTCTTGGGTACTATAATACTTGTTGTTTGGTTTTTTAAATACCTTTAAGTGTTTTTGGTCAGAGACCTCTCAGCGAATGAGGGGACGGCCGATCCCCCCACCCTTCCTGGAACGTGAATTTTGGGTGCTAACTAGGTTAAAAAGCTATTCACGGGAATCCGGAAGGTTTCCGCGTTCCGAACTACCCTTCCGCCACGGCGGTTAGGGTCTATAAAGGGCGTTATTATGAGCGTCCGCTCGGCGCGGAGTGCTCGTTAACGGTTCTGCCGGTCATGATGTTAAAAAAGAATAACACCCACAAGCGCCATAAAAACATCTATGTAACATTCGCCCGGAAGTACATATCGACGGAAAATAAAGCTAAGATATAAAACGACTGGCCAGCGTCTAAACAAGGCTCTACATGCCTTTCACCGTCTCTACCAAAGCGAGTTCTTTTGGTGGTCTTTTCAACATCGGGTAGACAAAAACGTTACTGTTCTCCGGCTTCGAACAGAACGCTCAAATTAACTTACTCAGATGCGAAATAGTGAGCTCATGGCTGGGTCTCAGTATCCCCAGACCACGAGGTCACTCCTAAGAACAAGGCCACTACTAATTTTTCTATTACTATTGTTTCTGTTCAGTAGATGGATCAACCCTTTCCCTCAACTCCTAGCTTCTCATTATTAGAAAATGAATCCAGATGTTAATTAAATTCAATTCAGGGCATGACCAGGAAGCTAAAATATTGTAAAAAATGGTTCAATTTCAAGTCCCAACACCCCTCCGGATTCCTGAATCCGGGGAAATAACACCCTTATTTCCTCTCCGGAAGGCTGAATTCACGATTCCACCACCCTTCACCTGTAACTTTCGCCCAAATACTACACAGCGACGGAGCGTAGAAAAAGTACCTATTAACGACTGGCAGGCGTCAGTTACCTTAATCCTACTCGTTTTTCACCGTCTCGACCTTGCCAGTTGATTTTCTGGTCTGTTTAGGGCTAAGTAAAAAGTTACTATTTTTAGGCCATCAGTCAAACGACTTTTGATCAACTTTCGTTTACATGAGAACACAACCACATAGCTGAGTCTCGGATCCTCAGACTACGTGATTTCCATTAAAAACACGGCTCGAACAACCTATTTTAATATGTTTTTGTGTTACAGTTCTATATTAAATCCATTGGAGATGGATTGACCCTTTCCTCTTTCTAGCTACTCATATTCTAAAATATCAAATTTTACCGGTGTTAATTCAGAGTTCTACGACATCCAAGTAGCTACAAAGTTAGTTTTATATAGTCCCTTCACATAAGACAGTCTCATGGGGACCAAGCCTCCGCTCCCGTAATCTTCCTGAGATTTTATCTTAACGCTTTTGTTAACGCTTTTATGTCTTCCAATTTGTGGCACGGGAGGGTTCCGTGGAATATTCCTTCCCCCCTGAAGCTTCCTTCTCCACTAATATCCGCTGATAAGGGTCTTATCATGTGTTGTTGCCACGATAAGAGGCTTCGTATTTTTCGTCTCTTGTGCGACCGTTTTTCACAATATTTGTCGTTCTTCTGTTTTTTCGTCGTTTTTCGTCAAAATGGCCGTCTTTTTGTATTTCTCAGAAATATTCACTTTTCAATCGAAATTTTGAAAATAAAAAAATTCTAGAATATTCCTATACTCTTTCGCAATACTTTTTCCTTAATAAGGCCTTTGTTCGTTTTTTCTCGTGTCGCCGGAAGGTTGCGCTGTGTCAATCTGGCAGAATGGCACAACCGTTGGCGTGAATGGCCCTGTAACGATTGTAGCGACACAATCGTTACAACTTGGAGCGGTCTTTGCAAACACTCTGTTGTATTTTTCTACTTTCCGTCGTAATTTTTCTCGCAACTATCGTTGTTGTTGTCGCAACTCTCGTTGTGGTTGTGTTTCATTTTTGGTCTTCTTCCAAAAATGGCCGTTTCGTCGTTTCTCGGAAAAATGACGTCATCATTCGAAATTTTGAAAATTTAAAATACCAGAGTATCCTGACCTTCACAAATCGTCTAAACCTTTAAATAACGTCGCTTATCCTCTGAAACTGCCAATTCTCTGGGTCAGCGGCTAACCCTCCGAAATTGTCTCTTTGTCAATTCTGGCCGAATGTCACATACTCCCCGCACAGTCGAGTAAAAATGAGTAAAAATGATGTGAAATGTTGAGAAAAACATCTGTCATTTCTTTATTATTTGTGAGTAGTAGTAGTAGTAGGAAGGGTCTCGGGAAGAAAACTGAAACAGATTTTTATTAACTTTTAGCTTCCGGATATGTCCCGAATTGTAATTAATAACATCAAAATTCGTTTTCAGATAATGAGAAGCTAGGAGTTAAGGGAAAGGGATGATCCATGTCCGATGGATATGATGATTTTTATCTACTGAACAAAAACAATAGTAATATAATAAATAAGTAGAAAATGAATTCAGGGCATGACCAGGAAGCTAAAAGTTTGAAAAAATGGTTCAACTTCAAGTCCCAAGACCCCTCCGGATTCCTGAATCCGGGGAAATAACACCCTTATTTCCTCTCCGGAAGGCTGAATTCACAATTCCACCACCCGTGGAATACAAGAGTATCCTGAAATTGAATCCACAAGACACAATGAATTCAGAGACACATTCGCCAACCTCATGAACGAGGTTTGCCATGACGTCGAGGTTGAGCCCAAGCTTCAGCCGTTGCAAGGCGAAAGCTTTGTCAACAATTCAACTACAACTGAAGATGAGCCACGACTTGACATTAAGGCAAACGGACTCTGGGGTTCACGATTCAGCCGCGCTTTCTTTGATGTGAAAATTTTCAACCCCCATGTCAAAACATCGCGGAAACTGCATAAGGATGCATACAAATACCACGAAACGCTGAAGAACTCCAAATATCAGCAAACAATTTTAAACATAGAGCAGAGTAGCTTCTGCCCGCTAATTTTTGGATGCACCGGTGGCGCTGCTCCAACAGCCACGCGGAAGATGCAGCGATTGGCCGAAAAACTAAGTGAGAAAAGACAAGAAAGCTATCCAGAATCTATAAACTACATAAGAACTAAAATAAGCTTCGCGCTCCTGAGGAGCTCTATACTTTGTATAAGGGGGTGAAGATCGCTACGCAAAGTTCAATTTATCGACAACTCCTTAAGCGCTATTGTAGAGGAAGGACGGCTAAGATAAATTAACATTATGACGATGCATTTAATGCTGATTTATGACTTCATTGCTGATATATCTGCATTTTTATATCGCTGGTATGGCCCTATCCAGCTTGTGCACTTACCGTATCTACACGGAAGGGCCCCTTTTGTAATTTAGTTTTTTTTAATAAATAAAAAAACTAATAAATAAAAAAAACCGCCTGTACAACAGTGCTAATTGTTGTGATAAACTAAACTTATTAAATAGTTTCATGTTGGAAATGATCGGAGATGACCAGGAAGCTAAAAGTTTGAAAAAAAAATGGTTCAACTTCAAGTCCCAAGACCCCTCCGGATTCCTGAATCCGGGGAAATAACACCCTTATTTCCTCTCCGGAAGGCTGAATTCACGATTCCACCACCCGTGGAATACAAGAGTATCCTGAAATTGAATCCACAAGACACAATGAATTCAGAGACACATTCGCCAACCTCATGAACGAGGTTTGCCATGACGTCGAGGTTGAGCCCAAGCTTCAGCCGTTGCAAGGCGAAAGCTTTGTCAACAATTCAACTACAACTGAAGATGAGCCACGACTTGACATTAAGGCAAACGGACTCTGGGGTTCACGATTCAGCCGCGCTTTCTTTGATGCGAAAATTTTCAACCCCCATGTCAAAACATCGCGGAAACTGCATAAGGATGCATACAAATACCACGAAACGCTGAAGAACTCCAAATATCAGCAAAGAATTTTAAACATAGAGCAGAGTAGCTTCTGCCCGCTAATTTTTGGATGCACCGGTGGCGCTGCTCCAACAGCCACGCGGACGATGCAGCGATTGGCCGAAAAACTAAGTGAGAAAAGACAAGAAAGCTATCCAGAATCTATGAACTACATAAGAACTAAAATAAGCTTCGCGCTCCTGAGGAGCTCTATACTTTGTATAAGGGGGTGCAGATCGCTACGCAAAGTTCAATTTATCGACAACTCCTTAAGCGCTATTGTAGAGGAAGGACGGCTAAGATAAATTAATATTATGACGATGCATTTAATGCTGATTTATGACTTCATTGCTGATATATATGCATTTTTATATCGCTGGTATGGCCCTATCCAGCTTGTGCACTTACCGTATCTAAACGGAAGGGCCCCTTTTGTAATTTAGTTTTTTTTAATAAATAAAAAAAACTAATAAATAAAAAAAACCGCCTGTACAACAGTGCTAATTGTTGTGATAAACTTATTAAATAGTTTCATGTTGGAAATGATCGGAGATTGAAACGACGACTTCCCTGACAACGGAACGAGACCTCGCTGGCTGTACTCAACGAGTGGGAATCACAAACAACAGAACGAGCCACTGCACACTCTTGACGGAACAGGATTCCCAGGCTTTTAACTGAGATCACGTTCAGACCAGGAAACCCCGTACGCTCTCCCAAGGTGAACTAGCCCCTCTGCCTTTTCTATTCCTTCTCATTACTGGGTTTTTCCTGGGTATACTATATTCGAAGCATGTCTGATGATACCTTGAAGAGCGCCACCCGCGCTTTCAGTGGGAAAGACTATTACCCAACTATCGCCCAGTTGGTTTGGGCGTCGGAAGACGATGTCAACAAAATACTAAACGGTCAACAAAAGTCAAGTCTTACATGCCTCCTTCGCCAGTGCCTCTCACAGCTGAAAGAATCTTTGAACAAAGAGCAAACAATGACAGATATTGTATCTACACTCTCAACTGGGATAGGCGAACTCAAAGCATGCATTCCCAAAATAGAGTCATCAGTTGAAAGAGTCAGAGATGAAGTTGAATCGGTCAGAGCTAATGTGACTGAAATAAAAGCAGCGGAGCGAAGCGCGCCGCCTGTACAAGTACCAACGCAAATTTCGCCCGAGTCGTCTACCGAAACGCACCTCTATCAAATCAGACTTGATGGTCTACCCGAACTTGATAACAAGAACCCAGCGGAAATTATTAAAGCTGAAACAGCAGCAGTTGAACGTGTATTCAACCATTTGTCTGAGCCTCTTACCATATGCAACTTGAAGCGTCTCGGTGCTTACAAAAAAGAACGAAGCCGACCCAGAACTCTTCTCATCACTCTGCCACGTGTCTGGGATGTACGAAAAGTACTCTCGAAAGCCCCAATGCTCAAATCCTACAACGAAAAAGTTTATCTATCGAAAGGACTTGGTGAAATGGAAATTAAAGCTGAGAACGCCGCACTCAAAAGAAGACGTGAACTCATTAATGAAGGAATTGAATCATCAAGACTCAAAATTCGCCAGTCAAAGCTATACCAAGATTCGAATCTGATACCTCTAACAGTGCAATGACTAAATGATTGTCACAACGCCCTCATCGAATTACTTGTCTTCAACGTCAGAAGTCTGATCTCTATGGAACGCCGGTACGCGTTCTCAAGAGCAGTAGCAGCCACAAAACCGCATGTGCTCGCACTAACTGAAACTTGGTTTACACCTGAGTGTTTGGATAGTGAACTTATGTTAACCGGTTACATTGCCTATCGGCGTGAGCGTGCTAGCAAAAATGGCGTCTCTAAACATGGCGGTGTCTTGATTGCAATATCCAAAGATATCAAGCATGAACATTTGATCATATCTGAATGTTCAGATGTCGAGTACGTTGCTTGTAGACTTTTCACTGCCAAGCAGAACTACATACTAGTGAATGTTTATAACGCGCCTTCTTCAAGTCCATACCGATGGACTTTGGATCACTGGAAGAAACTCCTGGAAGGTATTCAAGCTCTTCGCATGGATAATGAAGTTCTCATTATAGTTGGCGACGCAAACTTATCGACAGTCTGCTGGAACACACTGAATTCCAATGATGATCATGAAAATGATATATTGGTCGAGTTTGACCGCAGAAGCCTTACACAGCTCGTTGATTTCAAAACAACTGCTACTTCCTGTATCGACATAGTTCTCTGCTCATCCGACTCTTGCATCGCTAGCGTGTCTCCGTTTCATGTTTTCAACAATTTGTACAGCGTCAAAAGCCAAAATTGCTCCGACCATCTTCCTATCAAGGTCACATTAATTGGGAAGGAATTGGAGTCAACACACGGGCCAAACCATAAATACAGCTTTGCACTTGCTGACTATGGAAAACTCAACTGCCTGATCGCAAACAATCCATTCACTGGCAACTGCAGGTCCAATATCAATGTACTTCTTGAAGAGTGGTATAAATGGTTGGACCACCTTTTAAAACAGTGTGTACCATACAAAACTCAACACCGGAGCTCACTACCTCCATGGATCTCCAGCAGTACCTCGCACCTGATGAAGCAACTGAAGACAATATCTCGCAAGTACGACCGAAAACCAACGGAAAGCATGCTTTGTAAACTAAAGACAATCGAAAGCCAGATAAAAATAGCTGGGGCATCCGACCAAAGCGCATACGAAGAAAAACTCGCTGAAGGGCGAAGTACAACAAGACTCTTCAAATACTTCAAAAGTCTTCGAGGCAGTGGATCGATACCACTGAAACTTTTCTGGGGTTCAAAATCTGCAGAGTCCCTGAATGATCAGTGCTGCATGTTTAATGAGTTCTTCCAATCTACTTTCACTTCATCGACTCCCGAAACACCTGGTTCTCAATCCACAGTTGTATCAACTTTCCTGAATGGCTACGAAGTGAGCAGCGCCGCTGTTGGAAAAGTGATGATTTCGCTAGATGTCACAAAATCCCGTGGACCTGATCTACTCCCACCTGTGCTTTTCAAGAACACGCCAACTTTGAGCAAATCTTTACACCAGCTGTTCTTTAAAATACAACAGGTGGGATGTTATCCGGCTAAATGGAAAGAAGTTGCAGTAAGCCCGATCCATAAAAAGGGTTCGAAGCTACATGTAGAGAACTACAGACCCATCACGCTCCTCAGCATTGCCTCGAAGATCCACGAAAAACTGATATTCAATGCTCTCTATCCTCACGTCATTCCACACATAAACTCTTCGCAGTTTGGGTTCACCAAAAATCGCTCACCAGGTTTACAAATGCTCTGCTATCTAGACAATGTCTATCGCAATATCTCCAACACTGACGTAACAATCGAAGCCGTTTATTTGGACTTTGCGAAAGCATTTGACAAAATAAATCACACTGTGCTTCTGAGAAAACTGAAGATTCTGGGTATCCAAGGAAAGTTACTCAAAGTTTTGCGCAGTTATCTTGATCAACGTAAACAGTTTGTCCAAATTGGAGATGCAAGGTCCGAACTTCTTGATGTAACCAGCGGGGTTCCCCAAGGTTCACTTCTTGGACCATTACTATTCATCATCTATGTAGCTGACTTGCTTCTCAATCTAGTTTCTGAGACATTCATGTTTGCTGATGACACAAAGATATTGTCAATACGTCAGAAGATCCTAAATTCCAGGTTGCAGGAGAATCTGTCCTCTCTAGAAGAGTGGTGTAGATCAAACTACATGAGCTTCAATGTCGGCAAATGTTCAATTGTTACCTTTTCTAGAACAGAGCCAACTGATCTGGCTCTTTATGGCAAACCGTTAGCTCATTCAAGTTTGGAAAAAGATCTTGGCCTCTTGGTAAGCGACAAGCTGAAGTGGAAAGACCACATAACTGGTGCCTGCAGCAAGTCAAATAGAGTATTAAACTTAATCAAAAGAAATGTTGGCCACCGAGTGAGCACAAAGCATAGAAAGGACCTTTACAAATCAATGGTGATACCAATTCTACTGTACGGATCCACTGCTTGGAGTCCATCGAAAGGTGATCTGCGCCTGATTGAACGCGTCCAAAGACGCGCCACCTACTGGATGCTTAATTATTGTGATGACAATTACTGTGACAGATTGAAAAAA
Source organism: Symsagittifera roscoffensis (assembly GCF_963678635.1). Taxonomy (NCBI): domain Eukaryota; kingdom Metazoa; phylum Xenacoelomorpha; order Acoela; family Convolutidae; genus Symsagittifera; species Symsagittifera roscoffensis. The sequence continues at coordinate 19,986,275 of NC_087065.1, read as the reverse complement.
CTCATCTGACTCTAAATATTCAAGTGTATGATATTCTTGCTTTCCTCAAACTTATCGGTGCTAACTCCACATTCCCCTGGTATGATTACACAAGAAGAAGTGAAAACAGAGAGCACCGCACACGAGCTCATACTCACAGCCTATTTGAACTTCCTGTCATCACAAAAGAAATTCAACGACAGAATTTCTGGTATCGTGCCCCACGCCTCTATAATCTTCTCCACCGACATATCAACCTCGATGGGAGCAACGTCAAACCGCGTGTTATCAAGTTTTTCTGGGACTACTATCACCGCCACTATAACGAACTAGACTCGTGCTCCTGGACTTTTGGCTGCCTGTGTAGCAACTGCCGTTTCCCGCATTCCATAGACTTTTCTTAATATGTTTACGGGCTCACGCCCTTCAACTTTTGTTGTAAAGCTTCAATAATAATAAATAATAATAATAATAATAATAATAAGTAGTAGCACTGTTTTTTGGGAGTGACCTCGTGGTCCGGGGATACTGAGACCCAGCCATGAGCTCACTGTTTTGCATGTAACTAAGTTAATCTGCGCGTTCTGGCCGATAGCCCAAAACAGTAATGACTTTGTCGACCCGATGTTAAAGGACCACACCTAGAACTGGCTTTGACAGAGACGATTAAAAGCATATGAAGCTGTGCTTAGACTCTAGCCAGTCGTTTCATAACCTAGCTTCATTTTTCGTCGCTATGTACTTCCGGGCGAATGTTACATAAGGCAACTGACTCTTAGCCATTTTGTTGATCGGGTATGCGAAGACAAGCTTTGCCTCTGTGCATTTAATCCAGGTGATTTTTTTTCTGGTGCCTGAAATTGTCTTGGTACTGGGCTATGAAGTCTGCTTCATTTATGACTCAATGGCCGCTTGATTTAAGCCGCATGGCCTAACTCTGCTTCATTTTAGCTGAACGTTCCTTCAGCTCTGTCTGTCGCACCACTGCTAATCACTTGATAAAGAACTCTTCTTTTCTCGGAAAATACTTTTAAAAATACCCTGGTCATGAAGGCATAAACCGGGGCTTCCAATCTGGTATGCAAAATTACCAAGAATCTCTTGAAACGAGTTGACATAGAGGAAGTCCTTTAAATGAAACAGACATCATATCGAATAATAGATTGCTCAGACTAGAGTCCCCGCTGATTCAATTAGCCGAAACAGATAAATTAGAATATTAGCTTAAATTTTTAGCTTAAGAAATAAACTCAGTGTACAAACATTTCAAAATATATGAGTAAACATGTGGTTTATGGCGTTCGGTGATTAGCTAAATTTGATTGCAGTTGCGAGAGTAAGTGTCTTGTAATCGAGAACTTTTTCCGGTAAAAAACTTGTCCTACAACAGGTCTGTGCTTCGGCAAACAATGAATGGTCGGACTTTCTCGAGAACTACTCAGGCGAAGGGGAGAGGTTTGACCCATATGTTTTTGTCGTGTTCTCAAAAACTACCCTCCCAAATCTTAGATTTGAAGTTCAATGGGTCGAACGGTGTGAGAAGCTTCCCTGCATTAGCGGCTACGCTCAGTTTTTAAGCCAAAAATTTGTGGCCCTCGGAGTCCGTCAAGTATTCGATTTTTCGACAGTTTTTTGAATCTTTGACTTTTCTGTAAAACTTTTCTCCCAAATCTAAGATTTGTTATAATCGGATTAACCGATTGTGGAAAGTTCCACGCATAATCGATCCGTTTGTTTTTCAACAAACTACTGGCCCTCGAAAAATTCAATTTTAGGTTTTTGCATTGTTTTTTTTGAAGAGTTTTCTCTAGAACTACCCTCTCAAATCTTAGTTTCAATCAAAAAAACAGGCCGTGTGGTTTTTTGCAAAACAATCCTTGCTCAAAATTTGTAATATAAAATACTATGATTATCAGAAAAGTCAGTTTTTTCAATTTCCGACTGTTTTCCGGAAATTTATTGATTCTCTCGAAAACTACGTGCCAAGTCTCAGGTTAAGTTTAATCGAGAAACCCGGATTTTTCTTATCTTCTCTGCTTCAGCGGTCACGGCCTACGTTTGCAAAAAAGTCATGGTTTTCGGAAAGTTAAATTTGTCAACATTTCACCGTTTTTAGAAGTTTTTTTACTTTGCCGAGAAATTATTCTATGAAATCTGAGATAAATCGAAGGAACTGCTTGCGAGAATTTTTCCTGCAGAAGCGGCGACTCCTGATTTTTTTTTGTAAAAAGATTGTGTTTCTCTGAGAAAATTCCAATTATTGAAAAATTTTCACTCTTCTTACTTATGTAGGGAAACAAGATTTTGGACAAAAACATATTTGATATTCTGAAAATACCTTTTTCGTCCCGCATCCCGTAAAACATTCAAAACATATCAATTATGTAAATCCCTAGTTGTCTTTTAACGAGACATACGATCATTTTTGTTCACCTTGTTTTTTTCACCATTTTTTCTTCGAATAATAATAACAAAAATAAAATGTTTTCAGTTCAGAGATTATTCAGTAGACATTTGTCAATTTACATAATTTTGATATGCGAGGACATCAAAAGGCCCGATAGGCCTAGTCAATTGATGCTCTAATTAAGCAGTACAAGTTTAACGAAATACTAAGAAGTTTCTTCTGTAAACTATGAGTAAAAATGATGTGAACTGTTGAGAAAAACATCTGTCATTTCTTTATTATTTGTGATGTTCGCGAAAATCATGGAAAAAATTATTTAATTGACTATCATTGAGATTGCTGACTGTATCAGCAAAATCTTTAAAGAAACTTTGAATAAAATTTAATCCTTTTCTCATCCTAACATCTATTCTTTTTGGACTTTTACCAGGGAAATTATCCGTTGATTTGATTGTTTAACTCTTTTGTTTCAATATCTCAATCTCCGAGTCCAAAATTGAATTTCTTAGAAATTCCGTTTTTAAATCTTTCCGTAAAATCTTAACTAAAGTTTCATCTCGTGTATACCTCGTGTATGTACAATTCGTTTAACTGAGCATATCTTGTAAGTTTCATTAAATTATGTTAATTACTGATATCTCCGTTTTCCTAAAGTTATTCTCTGAATTTGGTTTTGTTTCATTTCAAGTTTTTGTAGTGATGTTTTAGCTGTGCCGTACACTAAAATCGCATATTGCAGTATTGGCTTAATATGACTGAAACAGGTTTTAATTCTTTGTGCTGTCGTTAGTACCCACAAAACTTATTCATTTTTTGACGAGAAAGTCAATATGAAATTTGAAATCTAATTTTGAGTCCATGTGAATGCACAAATGTTTATGGACTGATCCCTATGGAACTCCAGATTGAAGTTTTCAGTTTTGGAGCCTATTTTGACTAGTTGTGATCTATTTGTCAAATATGATTTCAACAATGCATCTCTGGGACCCCGTAGCTTTTTGTAGAAGTGTATTATGTGAAACTGTATTATCCGCTTTTTTTATCCGCTTATGAACGTTGCATGTTACACTAGGGTTCAATTCTCAATCATTTCGGATGTCTTCCATGAAGTTTACCAAAGCATCTTTTGTAGACAATTTAGGTCTGAACCCAAATTGGTTTTTAGTCAAATTCATGTTTATCTAAGAGATCAATAATGCGTTTATGGAGTATTTTTTTGAAAGTTTTGCCAAAAATCGGTAGAAGAGATTTTGGCCTATAGTTTTATGGATTTTTCTTGTTCCACTTTTATGATTTGGTATTACTGGCTACTTTAAGACAGTCTGGAAAAACATTTTCTAAATATTGTTTATTAAATTTGTCAGCGTTTTAAGTATTGCCATTTCATTCTTTATGTCCAAAGTTTTTAACACAAAAAAAATCAAAACTTTATTTGGTCTGAAAGTTACGGAAACTCGAGTTTTCTTTTTCGCTCGTTTTCATAACACAAAAAGTTATAAGAAAACGCTTCTGATGAAGTTTTTGAGATGATTTAATTTTCTCAGCCAATGGATGTCCTATATTAGCAAACATATATATATAAATTTTCGATTTCTTCGTGGGTTAGATTAGCAGATTTTTTTTGCTTTTACTCGATAATTCTCTCAAAGTGTTAAAAAAAGCTCTGAGTTTTGTTTACCATCATTTTCAAACTTGTTTTTAGTAAAATTGTTTTCGTTTCCTATCATTTTTTGTAAATCTTTGCGTTTTTTGCGTTCTTTTGTCTCTTGTTTTAGTTCGAACGAATTGGTTTAGGTTTGTTGTATGTAATTATCTGATGAAAGAATTGAAAAGACTCATTGCAATATAAGTTTGTAATTTCTTCGTCGTGCTGAAAATTAGTGTCATTATGGACAAAAAAGCCAACTCCACCACCTCTTCCCCGTCCTTGGTTTTCTACTTGTTGCTATTTTAGTAAGGTGAGGATTTTTTTATTTGAACCTGCTTTTAACCATGTTTTTGTTTGTGCAATGACAACGCTCACAATCGAATGTATTCAGATAGAGCTGAAGCTGGTCGATGTTTTTCTTCAGCGATCTTATGTTTTGTAAAACCAAAAAGTTTCCACCATTTTTAGTGAGAACAGGAATACGCGCCAGTAACCATGTAAGCTGTGTTGCTTAATCCTTATATGTTTGTGAAATATTACAATTCATATCATGAGGCTTATTAACCCTCAATCTGTTTCAAATTTAGTTTTATTAATTTTTTATTGTCATTTTTTAATTTTTGATTTCATTCCGCTTTGACGATGGTTTTTTTTTTATTCAAAACAAGAAATGAAGGAAAGCAGAGCTATGGCCTCCTATTATTTTTAAATTTTTTTTTCATACAAAGGTTTTGTTAAGTAATACTTCGCGGAAATTGCAGAAAAGGTTATAGCTTTTTTAAACGTGGATCCTAAATTTTTGTTTTTTCTCAATTGTTGTTTCAGCGTATCAACTTTATTTTTCAGTAATGTGAAAGTTGGTTGGTACAATCTGAGTTAACCCGCTCATATCGCAAGGGACTCATACACGTTTCAGTAGTTTACAAGCATCTTGAATTTTTGATTTTCAATTTCAATGATATTGCAAAGAATACTAATTTCGAAATCTTAGAAAAATTGAAGATTTTGCAAGTATCGCAAAGTTTCCAGCTCCGTTCTTCCGAAATTTTGATTTTTGTGAGACTCCCCATAAATATCACAAGTCTCTTTCTATAATGTTGCTGCTTACTTTTTGATTCGAAAACACAAAAGGGTAATTTGAGCCCCTCCTCCAATATCGCAAGGTACACCAAAATTGGGGTACACAAAAAATCGCAAGGTACATGCAAGGTCATACGAAAAATAATCAATTTGATAAATAACAGACAGTTTAGCTGAGCCAACTCAGGGATTATGCAGGTTTACCCAGTGTCTAGTGATTGTTCATTACTTAATTTTGTGATAACTCCGCGAATATCGCAAAGTTGTCACCAGTGCATTTTGTTTTTTGAAGCTGGGGAAAACATCATCCTTAGCGTTGGAAAGTTGAAATAATTTGACAAAAAAAGCTTATTTCTTTTGAAAAAGCGAAAAAAAAATCAAAAAAACACTGCGGATACTGATTGGCGGTTCTAATCAAAAACAGTTTCTTAAAATAAAATTAAAAAATAACTTGAAAATTTCTTTTGAAAACTGGTCTTTTTACGTTTTTTTTTTCGAATGCTTTCGTACTGCTTAATTTAGCATAGTTGTTCAAAAAACAGAAATAATTTAAGCAGTGAAGATATAATCCAAATTTATTGCACTTGAGTTTGTGTTCAGTGTTTGTGGATTTAAATTTTTCATCAGTTTTTCTTCTTTTTCCTTTTGCTGTTTTGCTTCAGGTGAAATGTACGTTTTTTCTGAAGATGTGTTACCACTCGTATTTTCGTTTCATGTTTACATCTTTTTTCATTGGATTGCGTATCTTCGATTACTCAGCAATATTGTTCACTGCAACAAATCCGGTAGTTTTGTTGCTTTTTGTGTCGAGAAAAGATACTGAACAATTCTTTGTTGACGTTATGAATCCTTTTCATTAGCCTCTGCTTTGATTTCTGCTTCGTACTTCGGTAGCTTCTCATTTAAATAGATAAATTTACCATTCAACTCGTTTCTAATTGAAGTTTCCAGTGAGCTGAGAAAACAGTATCCTTTTCGTCGAAATACAAAAACTTGACTATGACTGCTGGATATCAAATATCATTGCCAGTCTCCGGTAAAATATGGCAGGCCTTAATTCGATCAGATGAATAATGGATACCCAAATCACCCTTTAAGAACCGCAATGTGTCGCGTAATACATTTTGACTCTCAGATGCGTCAAACGGTGGATTGCAGATCACTAGGCAATTTTATCGGCTTTATATTTCCTCTGCCCGTAATCGCTCATTCATTTCTCTTTGCACCCGTTCCAAGTTTTCACTTTTTCTTTTGCAAAGTTTTCACTTTTTCTTTTGTTTTTTAAGAGTTATCATTTGTGATTTCTTAGGCTCTCCTCTGTACAAACCTCCTTTACCGCTTGTAGGTGTTGGCACAGCTCCGAGTGTTGTTCCATGATATCAATAAACTCATCTTTAGTTTTTCGTACACTTTGATCTGACCGCTGGTTTCACAGAACAGGTGTTTCTTGTTCGTCTTCAGGGTTTTCACCCAATGGACAGTCATGGGGGCATGTTGATCCTCTTTCTCAGACCCCAGGGTTCTTTGAAATTGTAGAATCCTATGAAGTTCTGACTTCGACAAATAGCATCCCATTGTCAGTGGCGATCGCGCCAACGCCGTACTCGGACGCATAGAGCACCTTGTTGTTCGAACGAGTCCCAGTCCCAGATGATGATGAGTCCATCTGCAGATCCAATGTAGAGATAATGTCCACATGTGTGTAGAGAGAACACCTGACTTGTTTGTGCCTCCAGACTTAGCAGACACTTGAACGATGATGAGTTGTCCCACACTTTGATGTTTTGTCAGTCGACCCCGTGATCAAAATATCTCCACACGTGATCAGACACCAGATCTCCGACTGGTGACCCAAAAAAGTACCTCTGCATTTATACTGATGATGGAAATCATGTGGACCCAAGACCCCTGAAGTTAGTTTTGCATTTATCAAGGTCACTTCGTTATTCAGAGACTTCATATTTGGACGCAGTTCGTTTATCTGCTGAATTGAACCCATATGATTGTCCTCAAGCGTTTTTACTTTGCTATAGCAGCGTGTCTCCGTTTTGCGTATTGCCTCGTTCAGTTTTACAATGTCTCTTTTTAATGCCGATATTTCGACCTCGTAGAATATCTCTAATCTTTTCTGACTCTTTCGTGCTCTGAGACTAGTAGGCTTTGATGGGTTAAAGCTTGCTTTCTTCTGCCAGAGGATCCTAAATAGTATCCATTGGACCAACGAAGGAGCATTAGTAAATTGAATTGGTGCAAGCAATGGGTAAGATGCTCTTCTAGGTGCATTTTGCGCATATGCGAACAATTCGGGTTGTTTGAGCTGGGGACAAACTCGTAGCCACAGTTCTTTTCATGTGATAATCGGTACCTTAGTTTAATTATCTGATGAAAACTATTTGGATCAGAAACTTCAGCTTCGGTGAGCCCATAGCGACAAAGAAGTTCAAGTTGCGAAACTTGTTCACTGACCGCCAAATTCCTCGTCACAATTACAAGACCAGTTCCGTCTATTGGACACAAAACTTTATCGCCGCCGTCATCGATGCAGCGTCTACAGAAGGTGTGTCCACTCTGAGAAATAACAGGATCGAAAAATGCTTTTGAAAATAAAGGGCATATGAGTTGTTCGCTAGGCGGATTAGAAAAGACATGGAAGGTACTTGATTGCATTCGGAGTTGGACTCGAGGACCTGCTACTGTTTGACATTGCAGACTCCAAGTGTACGTTTAAACCAAAAGAGGTTGACTGTCCGTGAGTTGTCAAACTGGCGTTTCGTGAATGTACCGAAATAAAGGATTTTCGTTTCCAATTTCTAGAGCTTTCTAGTGCTTTGTCCCCCAGAGGATGATCTGATAAAGATGCCACTGTATGATCACCAGAAGTTGCTCCAAAAGGATTCGACACGCTATTGGCTGAAGTGATTCTACGAAGTTCTATGGAAACATATAAAAAACAAGAAAAACGCGCATTTGAACCTATTTAGTAAGTTTATCACAACAATTAGGCTAATTCTTATGTTTTTTTTATGTTTCCGTTGTATCGCAAGTGTTATGTTTGTTTCATTGCTTCGCCTCTGTGATAAAGTTAGTTTTAGTGTACTTGAAAAACTTACATTCATTCCAATCGCAAACCCGCTTGTGGAAGATTTTAACATATCGAAACTCAAAATTACGTGGACTTGATGGCACGCGATACCACCAAAGTTCTTTCAAATTGGATTTGCGCTGATTTCTAGCCTCCACATTTTTCAATTTTATCAAAGTGCAAAACTAGATACCACATAGATGGAAAATTGGTGCAATATCTCCTTTCACACAATCTCTTTTCAGCAACTATAGACCTGCAACGACCCTCAACACCCATCAGCAAAGCACTTGGAAAAGACACCAAAGAAACGCTGTTTTAATTTTTTTTTTTGTAAAAAGCTTCAAAAACAGCATGATTTTTGTCAGAAACTGATCTTTGTAGACTAACATGCTATGTTTTCTTGAAGAAGCTGTCCAAGCTTTTTATGCTGACTTTGTTGAAGCTTTCGACAAAGTACCACAATCTAATCTCATATGTAAAGCGAGCGATCTTGGCGCAGGGGGATGTCATATCGAGATAATCAACGACTACCTCACCAATAGAAAACACTAAATTTGTTCTTCTAAAGCAGGACCGAAAAACTAAGATAGTGTTTAAATATTGAAATTGTACTCTAGCAAGTCATTTACGCGATGAATTCGTTTTCTTCAATCCGGAACCAACCCTTAGAAGAGATACTGATGAACTATTTTTGACGATTCTTCTTCAATATTTTCCATAGAAACTGTATATGCAGCTGCCAAATTTCACGCGGCCGTCAAAAAAGAGGAAACGTTTGAAGTGTTGAAAAGAAATTACTAGGAGAAAACCTGGGAAGCCACAAAAATATCGATAACAATTATTTAAGACATGAGACCTAATTTTTTGTTTCGCGATATATATTTTCATTGAAAATTTTTGGATTGTCACTCTTTGCGTGCTTAGCCTGCCTCTCAGTTTATAGGATTTTTGAAAATTGTGGTCCCCCAGTAGGCGGTGACCAATTACCGAATATTTCTGGAGGTTCTTTTGATGAAGTTTCAAATCACCATTCAAAATGATTTTTGTGATTCGGTATTTTTTTCTAGATGCCAAAGTGCTATCTGTTTGTGGTGTGTGTTTTTGTGGTAATCGAAAGAAAGATAATTAATAGTGCAGAAAAATCTTGGTGGCACATAGTTTTTCTACTTAATTTGGCACTTACGTTACAAGTGAAAAAATGTATCATTGTCATTTTTATTTAAATGTTGGTTTCTATACTATGCGAAAGCTTTTCGGGGTGATGAGCAGCCTCCGCAGTTGACCTCAGATCCGGAAAACTTCTTTCCACAATTAGGACAAAAATTCGACATTCTGCGTGTCGCTGATGATTCTCGTTTTTTCGTTCGTGGTGTGCCAGTCGTCTGAGGCCCTGACCTCTTTCTGCCTATCGTCGGAGTTGCTGGAGGCGTTGAAATGACCTTTGGAGATGTCAATGACCTCTTCTGTTGATTTTGGCTGCGTAGAGAGGGTCTTTGACTTGACCTGCTATTACGCAGCGTGCCCACAGGAGGAATAGAGGATTTTCGACGTAATCCCAGAGTTGAAGGCACTGAGCTGTAGTTCTTCATTTTAGAGTTCGGGTCAGCTGGCTGGTAACTCATTCTGCGAGCAAACTCACAATTCGGGTTAATATTTGGTTTTGTTTGAGCAATGCCTGGCACAAGGCCTGTTCTTGTGCAAATCCTTTGATGAATTTGAATTCGATCCTGGGCAAAGCGTCTTCCGCAGCCAATACATGGTACCAGATTGGCCTGAGCTGCACTCCAAGCCGCTGATGCGTCAAATGAATATTTACCTTTGGCTTTTAGACCTTTTTCAGCTGCCGCTGATATCGGCTTTGGCTTGACAGGCTCTGGCATTCTCATAGATCTGGGTAATTTGTCGTTGGCTACTTTCCATTTCTTAAGACACTGGGGCTCATGAATTGATATCGAGGCGGTGGAGAATTGGCGACCACAAATATAGCAAAATGGCATCGGCTTTCGTCTGCCACCCCCGCCGCCTTTGTTCGGAAAAGGAATATTCATGTTCTTTGTTTCGTTTTGGTAGCCCTTATTGCGTAATCGTCCTCTCGTTCATTGTTTGCTGGTATAAGAAAGTATTCTATGGAGCTTTGTTTTTGTTGTTGCTGCATGAAGCATAAAGTTTTACTCTTTTTATGGATCCTGACTTTTGACTCTCTGGGTGACATAAATATAGTTTCGTAATTACAGGACAATTTTAGCATCGCATTAATAATGGTTTTAATGAATCAAACGATTTATTATTTTTGCGACGACTGGTGTCTTAATATTGGGAACAGAGAAGAGTCTCGAAAATGTCTTACAGGTCGCTGATCATGGTAATAAAATCGCCTCAATTGGTCCAGCCTCTAATTTGGTGCTTTCTTTTCGAGCAGCTGTTTTTTGTCTCGTTTTGTATTCCATTACGACCACGCCGTGTTCGACAGTAATGAACGATGGTGCAGTAAGAGTTATAAATTAAACTTCATTAATGCCAAGTGCTTTGACATTTGATAAGTAATAAGCTAACACAGTTGATGCTTTTTTGATTCATCAGTTGAACCGAAATAGGCTGTTTGTTTCATACAACAGTGTAATAAAAAATCTCCAATGGAAATTTTCCATCTCCAAGTTATTTCGCGAGATTTTTAAAATGCGCAATGTGGTTTAATACATCCCAATTAATTATATGCAAAGTTATTGTGACTGCCTTCAGTTTATCACATTTCAAACTATTACATGCAAAATTTGAATTTTTGGGCACTTTAAAGCTCCTGAATTTTTACCGCTTTTTCGCTAAGTTAACATCATCTATCCACGAGGGAAATGACCAACATACGACCTGTGCACCTCAGCACGGCGAACCGCTGTTACGCCCCTGCTTAAGAACTACATGCTATTTTTTCGGTCATTTTTCTGGGCTGGGTAATGTTGCCTCACCCGCAAGCAACGAGCACGGCTCATGGTGGGCCTCGAACGTCTGACCTTTCGATTGAGAGGCGGAGACGCAACCACTTCACCACCGCTAGTGTTTGCGAAGCTGCACCTTCGTATCTGTTATTTGTGGTCTGTTAATACCACTGTCGTTTCCATTGTTCTTTTCATGGTAAGAATTATTTTATTACTGCTTTAGCGCGACTGAAGTTTCGATTAAATATTAAAAAACAAATGTTTTTTTTTCGCAATTAGTTTCGTTTGTATTTTTCTAACAACTTTGACCTTGGGTATGGCTTTCTGAGCTGCTCGGACAGCTGCGCACAATCATTGCTTTGGGCTATGAGGTGGTTTGGGTTTTTGAACTGAAGATACAATTTTTTTGATTTAAAACGCTGGTTTCCAGGGGGTGTTCTAGCGCAACTTACCATAAAATCGATCATCTTGATTAGTAAACAAATTTTGATTCATTAAACATGAAAAATTCTCTTATAGAAAAATTGGTATTCTAATTTTTTGTCGTTTCATTTTAAATTCTTCCTTAAGTATTTGAGACAAGCTATCTTTTTTATCAATGGGTTAATGGCTTTTGTTGAAGGTATTGGCTTCACATATCACAGCTAGAGTTAGAATAATCCATTAACTGAGCTAAATAGTCTAAATGAAAGTGGGTATCTGAGTAGTGTGAAGGACGTAATTCAAGAAAATAGTTTAAATGTATGCTGTTTTACGAAGTCACCTGATCCTTTTAACATAGCATCTCTCTGATGATTTCAATCTGTCTTTTCTATCATAATTATATATATTTCCAAGTTTTTGCGACCGAAATTGAACTCATTGTGAAGAAAGAACCGGTCAAAAGTACGCGCTATGTCAAGTACGAAATGATAAATTTTGAGCCTATTAACGCAAAAATTTGAATCAGCTAGCACGTTTTTCCTCTATTCAATTAAGAATAATTTCTGTGCCAGATTAATTCGCTCTCTACACTCATTACATGTTAACAGTAAAACGAAAATTCTGAGCAATTTTATTATCAAGTGTCAAGGAGCGCAGTAAAAAACCACGTATTCGTAGTGCTGGTTTTTACCTTTTTTTTCGCGGTTTGACTTCTGATTGCTTTTCAAAGTTCAATTCAAATTCGTTTGCAAAAATGAGGGCAATAATTTCTCTACAAATTGCAAAATTCAATTTGCGCAAAAAACGTTAATTGCAAAATTCAATTTGCGCAAAAAAACTTCCAGTGAAATCGAAATTTTTTATTGGTCAGTTTTAATTTGGATTAATTTCATCATAAAAATGTCCAAAAAAAATTTCAAAGAGCTCCAAGTTTTTCCGGTTTTTTCCAACTTTTGGCTATGTTCTAAACTTGGCAATCTTCAAACTCTCATAAAAAATGGTTGCAATTGTAATATCTTTTGATTTTTGAGCTCAGGGCATATCTAATACGTGAGAGCTCATCCAATTTAAAATGAAGGTTAAACTGAGAGAGAATATAGATGCGAACTTAACTGATTTATTGCAACTGAACGAAAGATGATCTGATTATGTTTCGTACTGTCTCTTTCATCAGTTTGAGTTCAACCAATTGGCAAAATGAGTCAACTATAATAGTTTACTAGGTAGTTACTTTGATGTTACAATTGTTGGGATGGTGCATTTTGGACAGGTAGAGGTTAAATAGGACGGAGGATATCACACCGCCTTGTGGGGCACCTTGTTTCATCTTCCTGCGTTTTGCTTTGGTGTCTCTGAGTTTCAAATAAGTGTGCCTTCCGCGGAGGTAAGCAAGAATTCCTATTTTGGGGATCGAGCTGGCGATTGTTGAGTAATTGATAGTGATCTACAGTATCAAAGGCTGTAGTTAAGTCTAGACGATCATTAGTGTTCTTTGACTTGGTTTGGTTTGGTTCAATCCATCATTCGTGTTGATCATCTAGGCAGTTTTGTCGGTCTTTCTTTGTTGAAGACACGTTGGTGTTCTTGAACGTTTATCTTGAAATTTAACTCCGAGAGTAATAAAAGCTCTAGGAGTTTTGCTACAGGAGAGAGCGATGCAATTGGTCGGTAGCTTTTAGATTGTTTAGGATCTTTTACCAGTTTAGCTCTGGGTAAAACACTCCCGCTTTTCAGGTTTGATTGAATTTCTCTGAGTCTTATTAGTTTGTTTAGTTATTTGACGGCTTCTTTCCCAATAAAACGTAATTAAATTGAAGCATTGTTAGTTGAACTTGTTGCATATATGTGGTGTGTCGTGTGTGGGTTCAATGTCAAAGATAATGTGTGTGTTTCTTGGAGTTTTGGTGTTGGTCTTAGATAGTCTTTTAACTGTTTACCGGGTTTATCTGTTGCCCCTCGATGGTTGGCATTTGCAAAAATTTCTATCCAATTTTATGTTTTGTTACCTTGAACTTATTTTTATTTTTTTTCTATCAATTTGACTCAATTTGGGGTCTCCGGAATGTTGTTGCTTGAGTTTGTCGCTTCCTTTTGAAAGTTTGGGACCTTCTGTCGGAAATTTCGTCATCGCCTCCTTAATGCAACCATGAGTTGTTAGTCTAGATGTCGCGCGGCAGATTACTTTCCGAAAGATTTTATCGCCGACGATGGTTGATTTAGGAAAAGCTAATTTGCGGAATTTCTTCACTTTCAACCCGAAAGCTTTTCGAATCTACTTTTTTGACCAATTTTGATCAGCATTTTTCTCTCTAAGAGAAAACGATCAAAAAACATCGATGATTGTCGAGATCGGAAGTGAGTACATAATTCTTTTAAAAGACGTCCGATCTCGATCATCATTTTTTTAAAATAGTTTTCTCTTGAATACACATGTGCAGATCAAAATTGGTTAACGTTTACTAAATTATAATGTTTTTGTAGAAAAGACATAAAAGTGTGTTTGTCAAGTGAACCTTCATAGCGATTTTAAGTTCAACTTCTGATTTCTGAATTTCGTTTTCTGGTTTTTGTAAATTAAAACAAAAATTGGTCAACACGTTCTTGAATCTTGTTGTTTGACATAATTTTTTGAAATATTTATAAAACATGTCATTTGTGCGAAATGTGAATGTTACACATCTTTAATGTTTTACAGGTTTCGAGTATGAGTAGCGATGTTATGCGACTTGAAGATGTGGTTGGAACTAACACGAGTAACCTGAGCACTGAAGTTAACACACCAATTGAGATCGAAGTTGACATTGGTAACTTATTAGCACTCGACCACAACTCACTTCCTGTTAAAATTGCAACTTACAGCGAATCGAAGCGAAATGATTTGTTGAAGTCGGTCGCTCGTGATTGTACTCAAGTTATTGTTAATAAACTTTGGCAATGTCCGACTAAAGTCGATTATGACTCAGTTGTAGCTCTGCTTCCCGCGCCGACGTTTCCGATTCCGAGAGAAAAACCAGTGCCCAAATCCAGGCCTCCGACAAAGTGGGAAGAGTTTGCGAAAAAGAAGGGCATTCAAAAGAAAGAAAGGAACTCGAAAGTTTGGGATCCAGAAACAAAAACTTGGAAGTTTAGCTGGGGTTATAGAAAACAAACAGGTGAAAAACAACAGAAGGATTATGCGGCCAATTTGAAACGAGAAATGGAGCAAGAAGAAAATGAAAATCGACCAACTGGAAAAGATCAGAAAAATTTTAACAGCAAGAAGTATTTGACAAAAGGTGAAAGGGTGGCAAAGAACGAGTTGAACAGGTTAAGAAATATTTCGAAATGGAAGAAGCATTCAGGTGCAGGCGACGGAGGAATTTTGCCGACGCCGACAATGAATAATCACTATATTCCACTCAAATCCGAATCTAGAAAAGCACTTGATGTTGCAACGACAAGTACAGCGTCACTTGGGAGATTCACAGAGACCCTGAAAAACGATCCTAGAAAAGGGAGAGGAAAGCAAATGTTACAAATTAAGGAGAAAAATAAACAAACAACAGCAGAGCTATCAAAAGACAGGGCTAAAAACGAGCGAGATGCAATGTTGAAAGTGTTTGAAAATCTGCAAAATAAGAGAGACTCTGTTGATAAAGCGACTGCGGCTAAAGCGTTTGTTAACAGAAAAGATGCGGCTAAAAAAGACGAGGAAATTTTGGGCAGAAAACCACTTTCAAAAACAGCCAAGAAAAAGAAAGACGGTGCGAGAAGTCACGCTAATAGAGTTCCAATTGCGCAATTGAAAAAAGGAATGAAGAAAAAGCCATTCGGAAAAACGGGTAGCGGGGGAAAAGTTACTAAAAAGAAGAATGCAGTAGTTGGGGGAAAGAAATAGAAATTTTTGTTATTTAGTGACAAAAATTGGCAGCGTCCATTGACAGGCCATGAATTGCGAGAAAGGATCTTTTGTGGATTTTTTCGTCAACTGGCGCTATTAAGTCTTGAACTCTCGTTGATTTTCTTTTTTGCTTATGAGTTTTCTTGTATAGATACGAAAGGCTTATCATACAGGTAATAATTAAAATTATGGAACAGAACCTGTTTTGAACTGAATTCGATTTTCGTTGGAAGTAATCATGATCAAAGGCCATGCTTTATTTTCACCGGAGCCATTAATTGGTGCATTAATTATCTGATCTATCGGAGTCTACGTGCCGAATTGCAAAATGCCAGCTGTTATTTTATCATAATCGTCCAACAAGTGGAAAAGATCAGAAAAATTTTAAGAGCAAAAAAATATTTAACAAAAGGTGAAAGGGTGGCTGAGAACGAGTTAAACAGGTTACGAAATACTGCAAAATAGGGGAAGTATACACCAACAGGTGGCTACATTTCGTTAATTTATAATAGCAGTTTTTATCATCTGTGTCTGTTAATTTTGATACCTGGATAAGTTATTAGCACTGCTAGAAGTTCAATGAGCGTGAAATAAAATAAGTTAAATGCGTTATTAGCACTGCTAGAAGTTCAATGAGCGTGAAATAAAATTTAGTTTGTATGCTCCAAGAATTTTTGCAACAGGTGTATTCCTTGGCATATGTCTCTCTCAAATATAACTTTTTAACTAGTCACAACTGTTGTTAGAGTAGTTCCGCAATAGATTATGGTGTCCTGTTAATACAGCCGCACCATTTATTAATCTGCCGTGTTCAAAGCACAGTTGTAATAACCGATTCTAGAGTGTGATCTTTTATTTTGAGGCGCTCTTTTAAGTTCTAACCGGATTGCGCATCGCTGGCTCTTAGTGTCCAGTTGTCGCCTTGGTGTTATCTGGTCAAAATAAAAGGGGCAGGATTTGGGTAAAAGTGGTTGGATCGAATAAACAATGTGGTGACAAGTCTAAGACTGGGATTATACAATTAGTTCAAAACACACACACACTGGCCGATCAAGGATAATCGCTTGATGGTTTTAGTGCCTCGGGCTTGACATTTATAGGCATTTGTTGAATGAATTTAAATTATTATAACCAGTCAAAACTTAGTTACTAGTTGCTAATGGCATTGGACAGAAGCTATTTGTCCATTTCAGTGATTTCCTAATTGCCATAATTGGTGTGAAGCATTGTTGAAACTTACATTCCAAAGGTATAATCACGTAAGGTCGAGGACTTTTTGCCTTATGGGTTTTTAATTTGTCCGTTTTGAGGAGTCCCATGTACTACTGCTTCGTGCTGAATAAGTAAAAGCATATATACCTCCTTGTTATAATTAAAAATTCACATTAAATTTTCTTTGGCTTTTAAATCAATACGTGTTGTCTAAATCGATCTTTAAACAACAAGAATAAACAAGTTTAAAGAATCTTGAGGCATTACAAATCATCGGATCTTTTCATTTTGTTTTTGCACTATTAAGAATTCTAGCCATTAATAAGCAGAAATTAGCAATCTTTAATTTTGTTGACTTTCTTACTCGGCAAGTGATTTTTAGTTGCGAATCAAACATATCGAAAACGAGAAGCGTTTTGCTTGCGCCATCCTTATCATTGATAGTCCCTATTGTGCAGTGTTTTATAAATCATATCACCATTTGCACCTTACAATTCGAATTACCAGTCAAAAATAAAAGTTTGGTACGAAAAGAGTCTTAGAAATGAGTTCCAAGTACATCTTCAGTGAAAAGCGTCTTCGAAGACACAGCAAGGTAATATCTTTTAACACCTTTTTAAATTGGCAATGTCAGTTCGTGGAAGGACTCTGAGTTCAAAATAGGACAGTAGTTTCGTCGCATGAGTTTCGTAAATTAGTTAAACGAGTTTATTTTTCAGAAGGACTTGTCGAAGACAAAGACTTCGCCTGTAGACATTAGGACTGGACAAAACCGACTCTTCAACCCATCAAAAATGGCATCACCCTGTGAAACAGGAGCATTAGACAACTGGGCAGCCACCACGACACCACATACGACATACTCAACGACTGATAGGATCAACCAATGCGAAGTGACTGTCAGATCCGAACACGACTCGTCTCCGTCATCAAATTCATATTCGTCAAACGAGGACAGAGAACAACCCCAGAATCATAACCCGAGAAAGGGGAGCACCTCAGAATACAGTTACGATGACGACACTTCAGTTGAATTGATTTACCTTTTGAACAGTCAAGAAAAGTCGATTTTGTTCCAACTTTGTGCACACCAACTGAACAGATTAGTTGAACTGTCGCCGGAAGCTCTAAAAGCTTTGATCACGTTCCAACCAGTGACGTCAGCAAACAGCCTTGGCAATCAAAAACAGTTCAGAAATTCAGCTGCAAATTCACCCAGTAACAATATGGGAAGTAAGCCGTCGAGCTCTTTGGCGGACAAGGCGAAATCGGCTTTGTTCACATGGGGCGGTAAAAATCAGAATAGTGGATGTGACGTGACAGTTTTGGACATTTCAGTAGTGAAGATATTGTCGGACCACCTCTTACAGAGTAAGTATTTTTGAACGAATAACTTCTATTTTTAAAAAGTAAAAAAAAACAATATGGATAATAGAAGTTGGGACTTGTAGAAGTGCAATGCTATAAATCCAAAATACGTGCATCTTTATCGATTTTTTTTAGCTGAAGAAATAAATTTTAAAGTGGCAATGAATGGTTTTTAGAATGTAAGCTGTAGAAATCAATAGCTTAGTCGCAATTGATGAAATTGTTGGATATGTTCTAGATCTTGACTTCGAAGGCTTGTTCAGAGTCCCAGGCAACTTGATACGAGTTGAGAAACTGAAAGAGGGCATCCGAACTGGCGAGCTCTCTAATCTTCTAGCCACCGGATACTTCACCCAACACGACATTGCCAGTGTCCTCAAGCATTACCTGTCAAATATAGACCTCATCCCAGTGTCGACCCATTTAACTCATCTGCTGATCGCTAATGTCACTCATTTCCTGGACCACGAGAGAAGCATAGTGAAAGAGAACAGCAAAAAGTTGGTTTCGTCACTTGAAGACTTGAACTCGAAAATGACAAAAAATTCGCCGCCTGATGACGCTATGAGTGGAAACGGTCGAAGTGTGCAAAACATGGAACAATTGTTGGGAAACTTAGAAACTCTTTCGCAGTTTGAACAGAAGAAGAAAGAACACATTGAGGCTCTGCAGATTGTGTTCTGCATGCTGTCCGCCAATCAGAGAGCCATTCTGAAGATTGTATTGTCTATGTTGTATCAAGTGGCCAAGAATAAGAATATCACTAGGATGTCGGCGTCCAACTTGGCCACCATATTTGCACCACATTTCTTCGCTTCTAATCCCACACCGGTTAGTGAAAGGTTTCGGAAGTCTAATATGATACCATCAATATCTATATAAACGACCTCCGTCGGCATGTTTTGGCCTGAAACGAACGTTTGCTCATTCAGTGGGGAAAAAACTTATTTTATAAGGCGTATTGAAACGTTTTTTTAAACCAAATGAACTATCAAATTAATGAAAACAGTTTCATAATGATGTTTTTTTAATTCGTTTTGCGAATGCAAGTGTTTTGGTCTTTTAGTTCATATGTTTGATCTTTTAAGGGTGAGCGTTTTAGACGTTAGTTTCTTGTTAATTAGTTTTTGTGCATAAACTGATTTGTATATTTTTTCTAGGCCTCGATGGCTGCTCAAGGCAAGTGTCCCGTAAACTCATCTGCCTCTGTGAACCTCAATGTGACCTGTGTTGAGAATTGGACTCTGACTTGCTATGCCGTGACCTTTATGATCAGACATTGGCGTGTGGCTCTGCAGGTGCCTGGAGATCTAAGAGAACAGGTGTCCAACTACCTCTACGCCAGACAGAATGCATCCCAACTCATCAACTATGGTTCAGGCTCTAACGTAATTATGATTAGTTCTTATACAATTGTCAGAAGTCGTGGAGGTTTCTTTAAGGACAATCGGGTGAAATAGCTCGAAGTATGTTTCTATCATAGGCGGAACTATGTGTATTTCTATCATAGGCAGAACCATTTTTTCCAAATACTCGAAATCGTATCATGTTAGGCTGTAAAGACCAACGATTTTTTGTTGCTTTAGCACAATCATTCATACTTGTTTGATTAGCTAGATAAAATGGGTAATAATAAAAGCAAGTAATGCTTGTTTCACCTAGAAAATTTAAATAGAATGACAACACCTTTGATACCGATGTCCGAATCAAGAACATCAGAGGAATTGTCTTCCCTATGTCTTTTGTGTTTAGTTCAACAATCTAATCTTTATCTATTTGCTTCAGGAAAACGAGAAGCGTGGACGCTTCAGAGCTTTCATGAAAAGCGGAGGGGCCAAAGACATTGGTCAGCCAGCGGAGTCCAATGTAATCAAAGATAAACAATCGAAACACAAGAGATCAACAACTCCCAACGCCATTGGAAATGGTAGCAGTGGGAAACACAGAAGCAAATCAGCCCATACCGCAATTACAAGTGCATTTAGAGTGAGTTCCTAAATATCCAAGACAAATTAAAATTTAAATTAAATTGTGCTTCGAAAATTGATTTATATACTGGTTTCGCGTTTAATTTCACAGGACGAGATAGCGGTTTGATGAATTAATATCTCTATCCAATATCTATCCTATATAATCGTTCAATAATTTTAGAGTTGCAATATTCTGTCGAAGGGGAATTGTAGATAAGAAATAATAAGGCTAAATGGCATTAGTTAAATTGCAATTTTTCATAAAAGTTAATTACAGTCAATCTGGGTCCAACGATTCTTTCGTTTCGAAAAAAATTAAATTTAATCTGCGATGGTAAATCATATTTTTTGCTTTTAGAATCGACTCCCTGGTGTGAATTTGGTTGACAAGCGAGATTCCTATGATGTCAATAGACACCAGACAAACCATCATCACCAGCCGATCATCAGAAACCAAAGACATCTTTCTCCCCCCTCAATGCCGCGAACTCCCCTCAAAATTTCACCTTTACAGAATTCTCCTCATATCGCTGCTTTCAGGAACACACCTGTTTAGACTGTTCGAAACTTGATTAGAATCATAATCTCATACGTCATTCTAAAACTTCAAATGTTGAGACTAGCATAAACTTCTCCTTTAAAAGATGCTACTAATTAGTGTAGATTTGAATTGATTCATTTGATTTGGTTGACTTGTGTGCATTGTGTTGTATATGTTTGTGTTCTCAGTACTTTTTTTGATTCACCTGCCGTCCAGTTAATTGTGCCCAGCAGAGCTGGGATTGGCCGGCCTTTTGGTTTTTAAAAGTTGGATTTGCATTGTTGTGCTAATGTGATTAGCTGTAGCTTTATACCATAAGAAAAATAGAACTCTTAACAAAACCCTAATTCCCATGAATTGTCAAGTGTTAAATGTAAATTATATGGAAGCAGCTTTGGAATAGTTGAAATGTTAACAAGCTCAATTTTGCTACATTTGTTTCATTTTGTGGGTTGAATTTTATAAATTTCATTGTAATCTTTTTTTTTCAAGTTTTGAAAGTGTGGAACAATCAGTATTCATTTGGAATTATCGTTCCGCAAAATAATTAAGCATCGTTCAAAAAATCGGCTCAAAAATGGCCGTATGCTACAAAAACTAAAGTTCATAAGCTAACAATTGTGGAATTTTTGAGTTTTTCATTGTTATGGATTTACCGCTTAGATCTACCGTAGTTTCAGCTTTGAAAAATTCAATAAAAATAATTATTGTTTATGCAAATTGAACACGAATTGAGAGATGCTAGCCAACTTAACGGAAAGTCTCGACCAACCATTATTTTTCAAGAAAATTTTTCAAAAACGAAAAAAAAAAAAAAACTTTTTCAACTATTTTAAAATGTGATCACTTTGGTATGTGTAGGACGACTAAAGAAAATCGTAGAAGTTTTTTCCCTCAAATTTAACATCATTGCAGCCAAAACATGTTTTGCATTTGATTTTTTTGAAATTTCAATTTTTTTCGACTAAATAACTTGTTTGATTTTCTGGCTGTTAGGTTGAAATGCTATGTTTGCGCGATATCGCAAGTGGTGCGAAGCTCCAGTTCACCTCTGTATATGATAAGTGAAAGATTTCACACACACACACACACACACAGCTAGGCCAGGTGGCTCAGTTCGGAAGGAGACTGCCTTGTAATTTGTAAGTAAAGATTTCCTGCGGTATATTTTTTGCAACTCAACTCTGTTTTACTCGTTCAACAAATATTGCAATTACGGATTTAGATATTTGATAACTGACACGCTTTAAAACAAAATTCACACAATTGAGTCAGCAAACAGTGCATAACATACCTGCAAAGGAAGCCTGCAAAGAAGAAAGGAGGCGGGATACAGACAAGGGCGGATTTAGGGCGGGGGACGCCTTCCCTCAGGGATTCGACCCCCTGTCGAACCGAAGGGTCCGCCCTTTGTACTATTTTGAGATATCCATTTTTGGGCGACTAAACCTAAAATTTTTCTAAAAACGACTTTTTGAGGGGCAGCGCGCACCAAAAAATTGCGATATTTTGGTCAAAACTTTCCAAAAAGTGATTGACCAAACGCCTTTTTTGGCCATTTAAAAAAAAAATTTTGCCTGCGTAGCAAAAAATTAAACCAAAACGGACTTTTTAGTGCTTTGGGGGAGCTGGAAAAATCAATTTGGTCGACCTAAAAAAAGGTCGACAAAATTTTGGAAAGTCGCCCCCTGGAGACAGAGCAGCAACGGAAAGTTTGATTCAAAAAACAGCCTCACTTGAACCTAGAAACCCGTATATTGATTCGTGACAATCTGGAACCTATCCAAGAAAAGGTATTGAGTCTTATAACACTAAAAAAAAACTGAATTTTTCTTAAAATTGGAAAGATATAGTTTGATAGGTAAATTATTGATTTATGCTCGCATAGAAACCCGGTCGAAATTTGGCATTAAACAACCAATAACAGCAGTAAAATTTCACCAAAAATTGATGTTTTGGGCTAGTCTCCATTCCGTGGACTCTTTAAAGTTCCTTGCTGGTAAAGCAAAACCCAGTTTTCGGTAACATAAACTGAAGTCCTACTCCAATGGCCGTGTTATACCGTAATTTATGATATCTATCAGTATCGAATCCGACGGACTGGTAGACAACAAATAAGGTTAACTTGAGAACTCAAAGAAAACAACTAGTTCTGAAAGTCTTTAAAAAAGTTCTAACCAACATAACATGATTTTATCATACGAGGTCAAGTGACCTGCTCAACGTAGGGAGCTATAAACAAATACAATTACATATCTAATTTTGCCAAGCCGGCCGGATGACATTCCCCCAGGAGAAAAAAAACTAATTTTTCACTGATTTGTGTTTTAGGTCACTGTAGGACCGGAGTTCTTAATCCCAGTAAGACAATGTTGAGTTTTGAGACCTCATCGGACTTTATAACTTCTTATGCTGTTTCTTTTTCTTTTTCCATCTCCTGTTGAATTTCCTCATCGTCTGGATCTTCCTTTTAAAGTTTTTCTTGGTACTCCTTTGAGTCGTCTCTTTTGTTGTCTGTTTCTGTTTTCTCGATGTTTTTGTTGTTTACGTTTGCAACCACGAGGACTTCATTGTTTCGTGTTTTCTGTGAATTGTCTGAAGGGGATACCAAATCGATTATTTCCTTTGCTTGTTGCTATTCTTTCTTCCCTTTTTGCTTTATGGGCTCCAGAAATTTAACGCAGGCTTTGTATTCCGGCGATTTCTCATGAAATCCTATCTCGGAGATGACGATTTTCAGGCTGGGTTCTGGTTCGGGAGTTGCGGGAGTTAATTCATGGCCATATTTTTTTCTGGAATTTTGTTAGTAGGCGACTCGATAGAAAAGTGTTTTGCCGGTGATTGGGTTACGTTTCCCATTGCATTAATTGGGGGGACCGGATTCCCCAGTGCGCCGGCTAGTGCTGATTGTCGGGCTCGACCCGATTTTCTCGTTGATGTCAAGAGTTTTGCAGCTTCAGTTGTTTTCTTCTTGTTGATCCGTTTTGGATAGGAAGCGGTGTTTTCTGAATTCAATGACTCCGTGTCACCCAACGAGGTTGATATTTTGCTCTCCGATTGTTTTTTTTTGGGGTTGCCACTGTTTGACAACTCCGTATGGAACTTCATTCCCATTGTTGGTGTCCGTTGTGGTTTTCTCTTTATTCAATTTCCGGTAGGTTTTGCCTTTCGTTTGAATGAGCTTTCTTGCCGGCACGGACCCTAGGTTGAAGGGTTAGGAACGAATGCAAAGCCGCTGTTTCTTAGTAGTCTTGGTTGTTTTCCTTTTATTTGTACTTACGCTGTGTGTGGTGTATATGTCAAGCTTATGCCATCGATATTTTTGTATTTTTTGTTCAATAGTTTTTGGGCCTTTCGTTTTTGGTGCCAACTTAACTGTTTTCCTCGCTACTTGTTCTATTCGTTTTGTGATATTTGGTTCTACCTGCCATTGTATCTTACTTTAAATTTCTCTTTCTCATCGCCTGTGGTTTTCACATTGTGTTTTGTGGCTGTGGATTGCAGACTCCGGGATTGCAGACTCATTTTCTAACCACATATGAAGTGTGCATTAATTCCGCTGGTCTAATCAGGTGTGCATTAATCAAGTTCTTGCGGTCTAATCAGGCGTGTTTGGCGTTTTCCAAGCCTAATTTATTAGGTGAACTACTTGTTTCTATATTGGCAAGTGGCGTATTGGCCTTTCTACCCATTTGGGCTTCAAATGGTGTTATTTTTGTTATTCCGTGTGGAGTTATGCGTAGTTTTTTGATAATTTCCGCGACATCCGAGGTAAATTTGAACGGGAAATTGTTCTCGTCAATTCTTATTACTCCGAGGCGCCGTTGAATTGTTTTGTATCAACCTTTCTACTACCCCTATTAATCTGTAATTATCTACTGTTGCAAAAAAGAGTTTTAAATTATTTGATTTGCAAAAAAATTGAAATTTTTCTGGCTCAGAATGTTTGTGCTTCGTCGCATCTTAATTTGCGTGGTACTCCGTTATTTGATATATAGCGTTGCATAAATTTCAATGCGACGTCTGCCGCCGTGTTCGAAACTACCTTAGCCGTTGGCAATTTTGACCACTTATCCATAGCAACTAGTATATATGCGTCTTTATTTAAATCACCCGGGAGGGGTCCTGCAAAATCTAATTGTAACTCTTCGCCAGGTTCGACAACACGTTCCATTTGGAATGAGTTTTGTTTGCCTATTATTGGTTTCAAGTTTTTACCTTGTTCGGTACATTGCCGTTATCCTTGTGCCATTAGCCCCATTGACGGTGGATAGGGGAGAACCAGATGTGTTGGCAGAAATCTAGCAGGGCCGCCGATCAGGGGTGAGTGAGATGAACACTATCGAGCACTGTCTGTCGGAGTTTAGTAGGGAGGACAATCCGCTTCTCGATGAGCAGGCAATCCTCTCGCACGTGTAGGCGGTTTCGTATATTGTACGAGTACTGACCAAAAGACAGCTTGAGGGCTTCTCAGTCTCGTTTTTTCACGAAGTTGAGCAGTGAGCGCATGTTCCGGTCTTTTCGTGCTGCGCCGGCAATGAAATTGATTCTCCAGCACTCCAGGTTTTTTCTCTAAAGTGGGGTGTCCTCCTCGATTTCTGTGTTGGATTCCTTGTGGACTGTAGCTACCAACCCCTCTGTTACCATTTCGTGACTGACTTTCAGTTGGAGTTGTTGTTGTTGTTCCCACGCGTGCGTTGATGTCATTGTGGGTGTTTCCACGTTTGGATGGGTTTCCTCTTGTCTGGCTGTGGTTGGGTCCACGCAGCTCACGCAGTACTCTTATATTTCTCTTGTCTCGATTGATAGTTCTGTTTGTCTATGTTTTTCTTGTGTTTTTGACTCTGCTTGGGTGGAAGATGACAGCTTAGCGTGATCCGTTGTTTTGGAGATGAAATTTCCTTTGTCGTTTTTTGTTTTCATACTTGGTTCTTTACTCGATTCCACATGGCTTGATTGACGTGCTTTATGATTGTCCTTCGTCTATGCCAGCGCGGATCGGAAAGGCTCTCTTCCCGATCGGACTCTCCTTGCCTTTTTCGTTGCGTTGACTGGTCCTGCTTCGATTGTTGTTGCTTACTTTTTCCGCAATGAATCCTCCTTCTAATCCTTTGTTCCGCATCTTCCTCTGTTTGTTAGTATTTGTGTTAAGGTTACAAAGTTTGTTTTCCTACTCAGAGTATTTACTTTCGACTTGATATTGGAAAAAATTGTGATCGATTGACTGAAATTTTGTTGAGGTGCTTGACCGTTTGTGAGTTGTTTGAAATGTTTGGAATGCACTTGAAATTTAGTTTGGCTTGTTAGCGTTCCTTCAGTTTTCGCGAATTTTTGATCAGTCGATTAGGTGCTCGCTTCTGATTAGTCAGGTGGTTTAAAATTAAGTTGTCAATCATTTCAAGATTAATTATAATTGAGTTGATTGACGCCATGCGCATCACAAGTTCTTGATCATACTCACTTGGTGGTATTGCTTATCCAACCGGATTTTAGGACATATAGTCAATTCATTCCATTTTTCCCCGCCAAGCGTCTTGTGTCAAAGTTCATAGGGATTAGAGTCAATTTTGACTAGTTTTTGATCTTTCGCTTGCGCTCAATGCGCTGATTAAAGTCCGGTGGTCTGTGATGACAGTAAAATTTTTTCGTACGAATAGTGTTCTATTGCCCATCCGACGCTAAAGTTCGTTTAGTGAGTATTGTTTTTTCCAAAGGACTTAAAAATTTTGACGCGTACGCAATTGCCACCCAACCTTCTGATGTGTTCTGTTGTAGAGCTGCGCCTAGACCAAAAGGTGGTGCGTCGCAAACCTCGCGGGTTTCAAGATTCTGATCAAAATTTGTATTTTGCGTGATTTTTGAAACTAACTTTTTAATCTTTTTAAAGGTTATGTCATGTTCTCATGTCCAATCTAATGGTTTTTTTTCTGTCTTTTTTTAGCAAGGGACGCAGTGCTCTTTTGAGTTTGCTCTTTTGAGTTTGCTCAAAATAATGTTTGCTCTTTTGAAACATGTTTTATGGTTTGCGCGATGATGTCTAATAGCAGTTCAATATTCAGCATTTGATGTTTTTTTTATAATTAAATTTGTTAGTTTTCTTCAAAGCTAACGCCAGTTTCACAGTTTGATCTTAATTTACGGTAATTACGATCGGGCTGATGAACTGTTTGTCTGAACATTTGCCCATTTTTTTTTAAATGATTCTGATCTATCAGTTTGTTCAATTCTTTTTTGATTGGTTCCTGAAAGTGTATTGGTATTCGGCGTCACTTTTGCTGTATAGGAGTCGCGTTTGGGATAAACTTTGTTTTCATCACGTGGTTTTTTGCTTTTCCAATTCACTCAATTCATAATCGACCTTCCAAGTCACTCAATGCTTTTCCAATTCACTCGATGCTCGATAGGAGATCGATGCATAATTAAGTGAAGTTATCCTTCATCCACTGTTTTATTTCTATGTTTGGTTTCTCCCCTCGTTTATATTGAGCATTTGGTAATGTTTTGTTTTTTCCTGAACCAATCTTATATTGCTTGTTTCGTATCGCACAAACGCAAACTTTGCTTTTCCACTGCGTTCAAAATTTTTTTTGCTTAGTTTACTGTGACTATAATAACTGGGTACGGGTTGGCTTGAGATTTTTAACTTTTTTTTGTTTCTCAAAGATATTATAGGAATTAGCAAGTGTTTTGTATCAACCTTTCTACTACCCCTATTAATCTGTGATTATCTACTGTTGCAAAAAAGAGTTTTAATTTATTTGATTTGCAAAAAAAAATTGAAATTTTTCTGGCTCAGAATGTTTGTGTATCGTCGCATCTTAATTTGAGTGGTACTCCGTTGTTTGATATATAGCGTTGCATAAATTTCAATGCGACGTCTGCCGCCGTGTTCGAAACTACCTCAGCCGTTGGCAATTTTGACCTTTTATCCATAGCAACTAGTTCGTCTTTATTTATTTCACCCGGGAGGGGTCCTGCAAAATCTAATTGTAGCTCTTCGCCAAGTTCGACAACACGTTCCATTTGGAATGAATTTTGTTTGCCTATTATTGGTTTCAAGTTTTTACCTTGTTCGGTACATTGCCGTTATCCTTGTGCCATCAGCCCCATTGACTGTGGATAGGGGGGGAACCAGATGTGTTGGCAGAAATCTAGCATGGCCGCCGATCAGGGGTGAGTGAGATGAACACTATCGAACACTGTCTGTCGGAGTTTAGTAGGGAGGACAATCCCTTTCTCGATGAGCAGGCAATCCTCTCGCACGTGTAGGCAGTTTCGTATATTGTACGAGTACTGACCAAAAGACAGCTTGAGGGCTTCTCGGTCTCGTTTTTTCACGAAGTTGAGCAGTGAGCCCATGTTCCGGTCTTTTCGTGCTGCGCCGGCAATGAAATTGATTCCCAACACTCTCCAGGTTTTTTCTGTAAAGTGGGGTGTCCTCCTCGATTTCTGTGTTGGTTTCCTTATGGACTGTAGCTACCAACCCCTCTGTTACCCTTTCGTGACTGACTTCCAGTTAGAGTTGTTGTTGTTGTTCCCACGCGTGCGTTGATGTAATTGTGGGTGTTTCCACGTTTGGATGGGTTTCCTCTTGGCTGGCTGTGGTTGGGTCCACGCAGCTCACGCAGTACTCTTATATTTACTTTCGACTTGATATTGGAAAAAATTGTGATGGATTGACTGAAATTTTGTTGAGGTGCTTGATCGTTTGTGAGTTTTTTGAAATGTTTGGAATGCACTTGAAATTTAGTTTGGCTTGTTAGCGTTCCTTCAGTTTTCGCGAATTTTTGATCAGTCGATTAGGTGCTCGCTTCTGATTAGCCAGTTGGCTTAAAATTAAGTTGTCAATCATTTCAAGATTAATTATAAATGAGTTGATTGACGCCATGCGCATCATAAGTTCTTGATCATACTCACTAGGTGGTATTGCTAATCCAACCGGATTTTGGGACTTATAGTCAATTCACTCCATTTTTTCCCCGCCAAGCGTTTTTATGTCAAAGTTGATAGGGATTAGAGTCAATTTTGACTAGTTTTTGATCTTTCGCTTGCGCGCAATGCGCTGATTAAAGTGTGGTGGTCTGTGATGACAGTAAAATTTTTCCGTACAAATAGTGTTCTATTGCCCATGCGACGCTAAAGTTCGTTTAGTGAGTATTGTTTTTTCCAAAGGACTTAAAAATTTTGACGCGTACGCAATTGCCACCCAACCTTCTGATGTGTTCTGTTGTAGAGCTGCGCCTAGACCAAAAAGTGGTGCGTCGCAAACCTCGCGGGTTTCAAGATTCTGATCAAAATTTGTATTTTGCGTGATTTTTGAAACTAACTTTTTAATCTTTTTAAATGTTATGTCATGTTCTCGTGTCCAATCTAATGGTTTATGTTTTTCTGTCTTTTTTAGCAGGGAACGCAGTGCCGCGCCGGCTCGTGCCAGATGTGAGATGTATCTTGTGAGATGTTGTTTTGAGCCCATAAAACTTTTCAGTTGCTTGAATGTTTTTGATGGAGCTAGTTTTTCTATGTTTTCTGCCTTTCTTTTAAAGTTGTTGTTCCCTCACTGAGAATAATGTTTGCTCTTTTGAAACAGATTTTATGGTTTGCGCGATGTTGTCTAATAGCAGTTCTATATTTGGCATTTGACGTTTGTTTTATATAATTAAATTTGTTAGTTTTCTTCAAAGCTAACGCCAGTTTTACAGTTTGATCTTCCTTTACGGTAATTACGATCGGGCTGATGAACTGTTTGTCTGAACATTTGTCCATTTTTTTAATATGTTTCTCATCTATCAGTTTGTTCAATTCTTTTTCGATTGGTTCCTGAAAGTGTATTGGTATTCGGCGTCACTTTTGCTGTATAGGAGTCGCGTTTGGGATAAACTTTGTTTTCATCACGTGGTTTTTTGCTTTTCCAATTCTGATGCATAATTGAGTGAAGTTATCCTTCACCCACTGTTTTATTTCTATGTTTGGTTTCTCCCCTCGTTTATATTGAGCATTTGGTAATGTTTTGATTTTTCCTGTACCAATCTTATATTGCTTGTTTCGTCTCGCACAAACGCAAACTTTGCTTTGTCACTGCGTTCAAAATTTTTTGCTTAGTTTACTGTGACTATAATAACTGGGTACGGGTTGGCTTGAGATTTTCAACTTTTTTTTGTAACTCAAAGATAATGTAGGAATTAGCAACGCCAGTTTTTTTGGCTCGATGGGCAATTAGTCTTTTTATGATGATTTCATTTTTGATGAAATAGTCAAAAGCAAGTCTACTCTGTAGTTTGAATTCTTATAAAAATTAAGTTTTCAACATATTTTTTTCTGAAGAAAACTTTCAGAAGTAAGCGTTTTTCAAACGCTTCTAGGGCTTAACAACGCTTGTTTCTTTTCCCAGCGTAAGTTATTTCATCCAATGTTTTTTCCTTTTTCCAGCGGTTAAAGAGCCAGCGGTTAAAGTCTAAGCTGTTTTTTTTTAGAATTATTTTCAACTGAGTGTGTTTGGAGAGATGAAAATTCGAACGCTTTTTGGAAAACAAGCATTTTCCTCCGCTTTTCTCCGAATAAATACTGTTTTTCTGAATGCCTTTTTGTGAAGCTTCCATCAGCTTCACATTCTCCACTTGATTTTTTGATAGATATGTTGTTAAAACGTCATGTGTAGAAAACTTTTTTGATCGCATAACACTTGCAATATAAAAATGTTTTACAGCTAAGTAATTTTTTGAATTTTAATTGCAACACCTAATTGCTCAAGTGCTTGACTAATCGCGAACAATAGTTATTTTTTTCTTGTCGTATTCATATGTATTTTACTTCAAAAAATTGGATAGCAAAAATCAATTTTAACTCGAAATTAGGAGGCTTTTAGCAAAGTGGTAAGGCGTTCACTTTGAGATTGTCAGATGGTCTATTCGATCCAAAACCATGACAACTATAGTGTGTGAATAAGAGCTCTCATGTCATCTCTAGCTTCAGGTTTAAAACAGCCTGACCAACTTTGGACGCAGTAGTGGTGCCACGTGAAAGTTCTAGACGCAAAAAAAACAGCCTCAAGTCGCAAAAAAGAGCTAGCTCAACACAATTTGAAATGTGGGGAGACAATAAAATTGGACTATTCTTTGAGAGGAATGTTAATGCCTCGATTCAGAGGAACCACATTATTATAATTTGAGTGATATAAGTCTTTTTCATTTGTGATTTGAACTCGTGAATTTTTGATTTCAAGAATTTTTTGAGCAAAGATCCATGGAAAACTTGTGTAAAGGTTGTGAAATCGCGAAGATTTACTGTGTAAAGTTGAGTAAAGGTAATGTCTCATTTTCAGTTTACGATGCTATGGTTTTGCTGTATTGCAAGTGATACAAATCTTCACTTCGCACTTGTGTGAAAATTCCGAGTGAACTTAAAAGGAAGTCGGAACGAATGGGTCTCGTTTCAAAATGTAATTTTCATTCTTGAGATCTTAAAATTTCCGAATTGATACTTTTTTTTCATGCTCAATTGATTTTTCCATTCTTGGTCTACTGACAAATGTTTCAACCTTTCAAAACAACCCAAACCTCTGTATGTTAAAGTTGATTATTTTAGATTAAATCTCCGGTAAAGATGATTAAATCTCCGGTAATGCGGTAATAGCCTGAACTGTACCGCGCGTCAATTGTTCCGAATTTGCTAAATTGCAATCTTCAAACCCATATAACTTTACAAAAAAAATCCCAATTGAAATGTTTTGCTCTGAAATTTTAATTTCAAATTTGAGCTTAGGACAGCAAAAATTTTTGGAGAATTCAGAAAAATTATAGGTTGATAAATTGCGAGCACAAATTTTACGTCACTTTTTTTGAAAGTCGGAATAACAAGAAAACTGACTGTAATTAGTACAGAATGCTCCGTTCAAAAGTATTACCTTACAAATATACCAGCAGGAAAACTGAACCAAATTTCAACAATTACCACCCGGCTTTAAGCTCTGCTGTTCGCTAGTCAGAGGAGAATGTGATGAGGGGAAAATTCTTAATAGGAATGACATTGAACTTTTGCTGCTTTGAACTTTTGCTTTCTCCACAAAGTCACTTTGACCAGTGATTCACACATGGCTCTATGCATGGAAAAAAACTTCTATTCAATCAGTAATACATTATCAGGACATGCTTAAAATATTTTTAATCTAGATTTAAAGAAAAGTTATCACATTTGAACTGTCTGTTGAGTTTGTTCAATATTATGGAAAATTTATTTAAATTTTTTGTTTATAACGAATTGTTGGATAAAAAATCAACGACAGAATTGATTTTGTTTTTCTAATTTTGCTAATGATTATTGATTTTTTTTCTCACCAGACAATACAGCTGATGCTTCCTTTCTTAATGTTCAATCTCTTTAACCCGAATGTAAAACACGTAGGTTTTGTCACGATATACAAGATAACCAAAAACCGACCGGAAGCAGTTTACAGAAAATCAGCGACCACAAGTATCTAAAAAATGCATAAAGATAATCGAAAAAAAAAAGTTTTATAGAATTTCAGAATTTTGATTACAGACTCAGAGAGGCTAATTCGGCATCAGGAGAAGATTCAGCATAATTTCATTGACATATTTGATTTTGTTTCCCCAAGTTTGCTAATGTATGCTGATATTCTGCTCAAAAAAAACAATACACCTCTTAATGAGGCTTCTTAATTGATTGTTTAATTCTGCATTGAGAAGGAAAGTAATTAGGTTGCATGTAGTGTACAGCAAAAGTGGCTATTATTAGTTTAGAATGCTCCGTTCAAAAGCTTTGTAATATTATATCCAAAGAAAAACAAGAAAAAAATCATCATATGAAATAACAATTAGTCAGAGGGGTCAGATCCAGTCCCTCAAGTTTTAGCTATAAACACAGCTTAATCAAGCAAACAGTGAAATGAGATAGAGAGTGATCCTTCTCATCAGAATTGGCATGTTTTAGGACGGTGTTTTAAAAAAGGGTCTCGGCGTGTGCAAGTGAACAAACTTCTATAATTTTTCTTACCTGATATTGCTGTCTGAACAAGTCTTAAACCGTTCTGAAGTTTAACTTCTGAGCGGGTTGGAGAACTCGAAAAGAGCCAAGTTCACAACTTCGCTTTTTAAAATCGCTTGTTGATTTTTGATTCATTTATTAAGAAAGTGTCTTGTAATCGGTAACTAGACTTTTTTCCATGTCAACTTTATAACTTTCAACTTGCTTGATTATTGAACTTTAAGAACGTTCAGGTTCGTTCGCACTATCGCACTTGGCCTAGAAGTAACACCGTCGCCTTTTGAACCCGAGGTCCGAGCTTCGAAGCCTTGACCTTTTTTTCACTATGCACCCAATTGAAAATTTTTCCGGATTTGTCAGACATTCGCTTATATGCTCGAGCTTTGTCGAGTCAATTGCCACATTGCGGATTTGTTTTGAGTTTTAAGCAAATATTCTGGTGATAACAAATGCTGTTCATTGTAGTTTCAGGGGAAACTTCAAATATTTAAAAAAATTCTAGAATACTTTCTTGGCTCAACTGAGGTCTGCTCAAAGATCGTCAGCTTTGTTTCCGCTTTTTAAATTTTTCCGTTGCTATTTTTAAATTAAAATATCTTAAAAACAGGTATTATAAAAATGTCTGGGTTTTGGTTTTTATTTTTTTTGAGACGCTTTGGAAAATTTTATCATTTTTTGCGAAAAAAATTAGTTATGTTTTCTCAAAAACCCTTCTACCGATTTTCAAAATAAAATGATCTATAGAAAGACCGCCTAATTTTTCATAAAATCTGCTTTTTTTTGGCTGATCTGGTGTTTGCTGAAGATTTGCCGGACTTCTTTCCGCTTTGTACGTTTTGTTCCGTTGCTAATTTAAACTTCAAATGTATTGCTTGGCCTTGATTTGTTCGTGCATGGCTAAAAACAGGTATTGTGCAAATTTCTGGGATTGGTATTTTTGAGACGCTTTGGAAATTTTCATACATCCAAAAGTTCTAGTTTTGCTCAAAAGTATTGAATAAAAATATCTGGTTTCAAAGAATAGAACAAATTAGAAAAGTCCCCTGCAGCGCCTAATTTTTTGACACAGTTATAGCCCTCGGAATAAACATATTTTTTTACCGTTTTTTGAACCGAATTTTTGCAGAAACAAACAAACCAAATATAAAATTTTAAGTTCACTGGAAATAACGGGCATTGAGAAGCTCCCTTGCATTAGCTGCCACTCACAAGTTTTTTTAAAAAAAAACTATCGTTTTCGAGTCGTTGTTTTATCCTTTTCTCAAAAACTATGCTTCCATATTTAAATTTTGAGTTCAATCCAACATATGTGCTGTGGAGAGTTTTCTTGCATCTTTTACTACGTTCAAAATTTTCCTACAAAAATTAAGGGCTCTCGGAAAAGTCAAAAATCTTATCGTTAACTGTTTTCTTGGACTTTTCGAACTTTTTGACTTTTCTCATAATCTATCCTCCCAAATCTAAATTTTTGGGTTAAATCAAAATTAAAAAATGAATTTCTTCTGTATAAGAGGTTGCAAACAAATTTTCTACTCAAAAAACTATGGTTCTCGGAAATG
Organism: Symsagittifera roscoffensis; assembly: GCF_963678635.1. NCBI lineage: Eukaryota > Metazoa > Xenacoelomorpha > Acoela > Convolutidae > Symsagittifera > Symsagittifera roscoffensis. The sequence continues at coordinate 19,952,190 of NC_087065.1, read as the reverse complement.
TCATTGTTTAAATTTGTTGATAATTTTTTTTTCTACATTTCTTGTAGACTATCTCGCCAAATCTATTATCACAGGTTTTAATTCTATCCAGAGTTTGTTGAAAACCTATCTCTATAATTGGCTACACCCAAATGTTTTAGAAAAAATAATGATCTCAAAAAAACTCAATATTTTGAAATTTATGCAGTTTTTTGGAAACTTTTTGACTTTACTCGAAAACACCGTGTCAATTTTCAGATTAATTGTTCAATCAAAAAATCCGGTTTTCGGAATTTTCTCTATATTAGCGGTCACAACCTGTTTTTTGCAGAAAAAAAGTGATGGATTTTGGAAAGTCAAGTTTTATAGAAACATTTTGAACTTTCTTTCAAGCTACCCTATCAAATGTGCGGTTTAAAAATCATTTGAAGGAACCCGGTGCGAAAGTTTTTCCTGCAAAAGCGGTCACTTCTTAATTTGTTTGTGAAAAAAATTGTTATGTTCTTGGGAAAATTCCAATATCTCAAAAGTTTTCACTCTTCTCACTTATTTTTTAGTAGAGAAACAACTAAGGTTTTGGGCAAAGTACAATTTCTGAAATTACCCTTTTCATCCCGCATCAACACAAAAAATCAAAAAAATCAAACATGTGCTTCCAAATTTATTAGCTGAGCCCATATTCATTTTTTATCGAGACATACCGAAATTTTGGTTCAACTGGTTTTTCTTGAGCGTTTTTCATTTTATTCGATATAAAATTTTTATGTTTGTGCTTTGTCGCAAGTATTGCGAAGGTCCGTTTCCATCTTCGTTGGAGAAGCTACAAAAAACATTGTTTTAAATTTTTTTAAAAATGAGTAAAACGTTTTCACCTTTAAAATCCTCATATACGCTTTTTAATGACCCTATTCTCATCAATTTCCCCTATTAAGATCAGTTTAGCGCGGCTTACTTTCCCTGTTTAGGTAGTTCAATTAGATCAAAGTTCCTGTTGCAATTTGGGATTCGGTTTCACTCGCATTGATCATAATAGGAAGTAGGAGCAAAACAAATCTCGCTGTCAGCGTAAGGAAAAACGTGCTAAAATCATGTTTTGAACTGAATACAACAAGGTGATTAACAGCTGCTGGTTGAAACTCGAACTCAAAAAATTGTTTCGTTTTCTTTCCCATTTTATATTAAATCAAATATTGCCGGACAAAGGAGAAGTTTTCTTTTTGACCTTTTGGTAACACTAAGTTTTTTGATTCCACGAATTTGTTTTTTTTGACGCAACTCAATGACCTACAATATTTGTAGAGCGCGCTGTCGTTGCGGTGTTTGAGAAAATTGTAAACTCGAAATACTTCTAACCTAGTCGAGTTTTCACTTGTTTTTTTTTCAGCGCACCGTATCTTTAAAAGTCCTCCAGGATAAACTTCTCAAAAACATGGTTATTTTTTCAATTAGAAGGGTTGATAATTAAGGTACCATTCAAATAACTAATACGATAGGGAAAAGAAAACCATCATTCGTAATAGAAATACAAGCTGACATAGAACATAATGGAACTTCCTACTATGGGTCCAATAACGAATCCGCCAAATGCTACGGTGCATTTCCATGGCGTAGGAGATGACTATGACGAGGGATTCCCAGTGCTGGCCAAATTGGGCGTCAGCTTAGGAGGGTGGGTTGTGCTGTTAGCAGTAGGATAGGGGACTATAAACTAACCGTAAGTAATAACTAAAATGCAGAGAATTCAAAAAATTATGTTTCTTAATGCTTGGGTTTCTGATATGTAAAAAGAAATTAAAACAAAAAAATGATCTAATTAGAACGTTGGTTGTGCCTTTAGCCGTAGAACAAGTATGGTTGCCTTGAAAGATATTTCACCTGTGAGACAATTTGAGCCAACTTTGGACAATTAACGCGCGATATTTTTCCCACTATTAACGCAAAAGGGGAGTTTTATCCGTCTTAAAAATAGTTTCAAGTTGAAATGATGAATGCTATGGTCTTTTTAATACTTTGCTACATGCAAAGTTAGATTTTTTTACCCACCTGCGAACTTTTCTTGGTAGATATTCTGTTCACAATGTCCGATTGTTACAAAAATTGGCATGCAGTTTAATTAGGCCACGAGAAACTTATTTGGTTCTAATATGTAATCTTGTAAAACCTCGCGTTACACCATAAAACTGATGCTTAAGTGAGGTGGGGGATGGGGGGAGAGAAATAGAGCCAATAACTTTGTCAATTTGCACTTTGCACAGCGTGTGGGGTTGATTTTTATTTCAAAAAAGCTCAAAATATTTAAATTTTTTTTCATTTTTTTTTGAAATTTTCATCAATTGTTTCAAAGAAAACACAATTCTATAGATATTAAAAAGCAGTCGGAATTCAGCAATGATTTGCGATGAATACCTGGAGATTTGTTAGTGTGATTGCTCTAACAAGCAGGGGTTCGCGTTGATAAGACTGGGTTTGTTAATTTGATTGCCGTTTTAATATAACTAGTCATTAGACACAGAAATAGAGCAATGGAAAGTTGGCCCGGAAATGCAGTCGCAACAACTTGTTATTCCTGAAAACTTGACGCTTTTTTGTTCAAAAGAATATTGCAGTTTCTCTTGTAAGGGAAAACAGCTCATATCAGGCCAAAACTAATGTAGCTTTCAGTTTTTACCATGTGTAAAGTGGTTTTTTGCTTTAAAAGTTTCCTAAAAAGTGAATTTTGTTATCTTTTTTTTCTACACAAAATGAGTACAATGTGATATAAAGTTTTTGCCTAACAACGCATTATCGGAACAAGCATTTAGCTGGCCTTAATTCAATTAGCTTCCCTTTTTTGATAAGTTGGCAAAATTGATATCTCGTAAATTGCCATTTTGAACTGCGCACAATTCATCGATGATTTTTTGAGGAAAAAAAAACTATTTTTCAACATTTTTATATCTAGAAGAGCCAAATTAGTCCGAAGAAGAAAACGCAATATCTAGATGGTTTTTTAGAAAGTTGGGGTAATTTGAACAAGACTGCTCACATATCAGGGCGAAGCCCTGAATATTCCGACTACACATTAGCTGGTCTCGAACATTTTCGTACTTTTTGTTTAAAAAGACTGAAGTTTTGCTAAATGAGTTGCACCATTTCAGTTCTGCTTAGCGTTTTTATATCTTGTCAGTAATTGTCATTTTTCTTCCCAATTATATAGAAATGTGTTAATAGTTTTCAGTTTGTTTGCTTTGTCTGTTTAACTATGAATTGTTAACCAGACAATGCAAACAAAACTAAAAATTTTTAACTCGTTTTTGTCTAATTGGTTAAAAAATGGACAACAACTAATAAACTATAAAACCACTAGAAGTTTAAGCAGAACTGATATGGTGCAACTCATTTAGCTAAAATTTAGTCTCAAAATTTTACCCGAAAAAGATGTCATTTTTGGCTAGCTTCAGTCAATGAAAACTTACCCTAAAATGACTGGATCAATTGCTGGGATGCCTAAAATAAATTCTCTCGCCCAAAAATTTTCCAAAAAGGTTTAAAGGCGCATAATTGTATAAAACTTGTATCAGATTATCTTTTTGTTTGATAAAAAAGTGTTTTTTTTTCTAATTATATAAAACGCAAATTGTATACTTGAAAATGATTCGACATCACTTTGCACAAATTTTTGGTGAAAATTTTTGGTTAAATTCTGTTTGGCTACAAAAAAAAACTTTTTTGATCTACTTTTTTTTTACTAATCACCCGCAAGTTTAAGCGTATTTTTGATTAACTAAAACCAGCCAGAAATGACCTTTCTTCGAGTTTACTTTTAAACCCATTTTTAAAAGTCTGGATAAATTTTATTTAATTTTAGTTCTCAAGATTTTTGGTTAATTGTCAACTCAAGTAGAGAAAACGCTTTTAACGCTCCCAGATTTGTTGGTTCAGTCCTTACTTAAAGGCCCTTGCATAAATGCACGCTTATCTTTTCGGTTTGATTATTCTCGATTCACGATGATCTTTTCGTTTTAAAAACTTTTTTGTTTTAGTCAGTTCTTGTAATTAATTTATTAATTTGATTGCCAATCAAATGAAACGTTGATTTTGAATTAAAATCAATTCAGATATTTCCAATTAAAATAATTTTTAATTTTTAAATTGTTTCCGTGAGTTGCAAAAAATTTAAAGAACTTGATCTGTTTTTTTTTTGTGGCAACTGCGTTAAAGTTTCTGGGACTCATATGATTTCACACAAATTTTTATTGCTAATTATACAATTTTTTGTCGTTTTTGATATCTTGTACACAAAAGTGTTTTGCAAAAATTTAATAATTTCATTCAAATCGATGTTAGAGCAAACTGAACTAATGTTGTCTGAAGCAGACCCAGTTAAAATGTAAACAAATTTTTCGATACATTGATTTTCACAATTTAGAATTGCTGTAATTCTTAAACCTTTTTAAGGTTATATAATTTTGTATAGCATCTGTTTGAGAAACTTTTATTTGATATTTGGGTACATTGAAAAGAGAGCTACTGTTTGTTCATGAAACTTTCCGACTAATTGAAATGTAGATTTTGTAATATCTTGTCTTCATAGTTTTCTATTAGTTCGTAATTTGTCGTACGAAAAATCTTAAAAATTTAACATCGAGTTTAATAAATTTTTCTACGAATTTTGAGCATTCTAATATTTTTTGAGTTTCATTAACCAAGTCATCAACTTTAGTTTTTGAAAATTTATGCTGGAAAATCAAAAAATGTCCATTTTTTTGGATGCTTTTGGTCGCCAAAGAAAGTTTGTCCGTAATGCCTTCAAAGTCGCAGAGATTTTATCATTTCATCGCTACCAACAAATCTTACTGATTTTCTGTCAAAAATTTTTTTCTCAAAGTGAAAACGCTTTACTTTTTGAAGTAAAATTTAACAAAGTATTTCAATATTAATGGACAAGTCTCAAAAAGCTCACCAAGAAAACGTTATTTTCGTGACTAGAAAATGTGTTTTCACGTATGTTATCATTTTCTTCTTTTGTTCTTTTGATAACCGAATTGCCCTAAAAAATTTCACTTCAATTTTCGAAATTTTGGATTTGATACTTTTTCTGTATTTTGACCAAAAGTTGCCCGATGCCCCTCTTCAAATCCTATGAAACAGTTGGATGAGAAAATGTAGTGAATTAGCATTTAACGGTGTATAAAACGCTACTTTTGAATGGGACAAAAACAGTATTTTAGTAATTTCCTACGTTTTATTCTTCCGACTTTTGTAACGAAAGTAACAGAATACTTGTGCTCAGGGTGGATTTTTTCTTCAGACAGGTTTCGACTTCTTTCTAACTAGCTACTTTAGACCGATTTTTTTAATATCATTCAAAAGCTTAGATTTGAAAAAATATTTCACCTGTGATCATTTTTCATAATGTTATGGGATTTAAAAAATTGCCATTTTGGCCAATTCGAGACCAATAACGCGCCATATATTTCGCGCTATTGACTTGTAAGTGGATATTTAATCCGTCTTGGAAATCGTTCCAAGTTAGTTGAATCCTTCCAAGTTTATTTGCCAGAATTGGTTTGTTACTAGGAGCAAAATCTTCCTTTTTGTACTCTATATGGCGGGTGTGGGGATAATTTTCACGAAATTGCTCAAACATTAAAAAAACTTTTTACTTTATTACAATCAATTTATTTCAATTTACATTCAATTTTTTATTTATATTTTTTCAGGTTATTACTACTCCATAAACTTTAAAAAGCAGTTGGAAAATTCAGGGCTTTGCCCTGATACGAGTAGTCTTGTTAAAGATTGTCCTTCATTTTCTAAATAACTAGACCAAAAACGTCTTCAAGCAGTTGAAGTACTTGGTGGCGTTGTCTCAGTAATTTTATTAGTAACTATGATGTGGTTGATGAAAACAAACGCTTACAAGAAAACAAACGTTAGGTTTGCAATCAAAACTGGAAAGATTTTCATGAAATTGTTCAAAGTCATCGAAATACACCAGAGATTGATGTAATACCAAAAGAACTTGTGAAAGTTTTAAAAACGTTGAACGTCAGTTTGGTGACAGAAAAAAGTGGAATGAATGGACCAAAGTCTCTACAAATTTAATGAAAGTGTTCACCGCGATGCTCTCCAATAACTTCACGGAGTGGGAAAAAATGCGGCATGGATGCTTTATTTGAGACAATTATATTTCAGCAAGTAGTAAATCTCACTTCTAGTGACGTTTCTCATATCAAAAATGCAGAATAGTTTGCAATTCGGAATCCGAAAAAAAGGAAAACAAAAACGAGAAAAAACACATACAGTGAAAAAAGTAAATGAATGAATGAACTGATGTCAAGAAAAAGTTAGAGGTAGTGTAATTTCCAGACAGATAGATAAAAGTAAGGCTGCAATGCATAAATTAGTCGGAGACAATGAGCTAAAGGTCAACCAATGGTGATTGAAAACTCCGAAGGATAAATACCAGTTAGCACCAGATAGATTGATTGAATGAAATGGAATGAAAAGAATAGAACTAAAATGAACTGTGATTAATTTGATCCTTAGACATTCCCTTTCTTATGGAAGAATGAAAGAAATGAAATTTTTAAGTACTCAAGGAAATTTAGATTTAATGACGACAAGTTTGAGCTTAAGCTTGAGTTTTGATAGATACAAGGTAGAACTGAAAGGTTGAGGTTTTGAAAACTCTGCGGCCTGCCCACTCCCTGGACGAAGGCTTTTTAAAGTTTTCAAATAGCGACTCAATGTAAGCATTTTAAGCCCTATTTCTTTTCTTCCTTCGTTTATTTTTCTCCGCCTTCGAATCTTTGAACATGGTCAATCATGACGGCCCCCATTTTGTTTACTGTCGTGCGCTTCTATCAGCTTCGTCTATATGTCGTTTCATCCTGTGAACTTGCTGATTCATGGCTCGAGCAAGACACTAATCGCTGCCTTCGTACTCGCTTTCTCTTGTCCTTTTTCGGATATTTCGTTTCTCGGTCAGTTGAATGCCGCCCGCAGGCTCGGTCAGTTGAATGCCGACCGCTCCGTTTCGTTTTTATTTTAGTCTACAATTGTGCAATCGTGTACTCTGTTGCCGTATCGTAATTGCTTGGTCGGATTTCTGTCTCGCTGGCTGTTTTCGAACTGAATGTCGCTCGCCCCTCAGTTTCTATTGTCGACCGGTTTGTTTCCGCCTCCGGATGTGCGAGGGTTCCCCGTATCTCCGGTAAACTTGTCTCAAGCACACTCGCCGCTTCTCGTACGAGCTTTCTTTTCGTTGCTATTAGCAAGTAGTCCTCGTACTTGGAATCGGAGTAGTCCCCGTGGTCGGCTCTTCCACCTTTTTGCGTGCTGCTTGTGTTTTTTTCTGCTTTTTGAAATGATGGTCTCTCAGCCATTATTTTGCGCTTCACTTCCTCTGTTGTCGGATGGGCCTTAATCGCTCCGAGGGCTCTTCTCTTGGGGTCGGGATTTTGCGCAACGCCACTTACGATTTCCAGGAACAGCATTGTTACCCGTTTTAACTGTGTGCGCAGTTTTGTTCATCAATTTGGAATTTAGTGGCTTATACCTGCTAAAGTTCTTATCTCCCGTCCTCTGCAGAATTACTTCCGATGGCGTTAATGACGCCGATGATTCTGCTTTAATGCCGGCTCCACGCCCTGATCATTGATCTGGTCGTCCTTCAGATTTATTGGGTGGCGCCTATTCTTCACGTTGAAGTCGTTATCAGACCTAAACATCCCGTTTTTATCTGCGGGTTGCGGTATCCGTTGCTCGTCTAAGTCTCGTTTATCTAAACAAGCATATTTTGAAAATATTACTTTATACCAGTTTAGACTCTTTAGAGACGGTTTCATTGTTATTTTTCCTACAACCGTATTTGCCTCCCAGCCATGATGAGCTTCAAATGACTTATGTTTGAGCTTGTTTTTTTTGGAAAACCTTAGAGCACCAAGGTTCCTTTCGAGAATTTTCTCCAGGTTTTCCGATTTTCTTCTCGCGCATGAGTAAGTACTGAGTTCTTCGGGCTGCCGATTGTTCGTTCGACGCACCCCGTCGCTCGATGGTCGTTCTTAAATGATAAGACTATCTCGATTTCTTCCTTGTGACAAAACGTTTATTATGCTTCGAGATGAAACTTGTCCCCTGGGTGACATAGATTTGACGCGCTTCTCCATGTGGATTTTATGTTTTAGGAACTTTCAGATTTTATCGGAACTATTTGCCCTTCAAACCTTGACTCTGATTGATCAGTTTTTCGATACAAAAATTTCCGCCCTTTACCGGTCGTTTTCTATTCGAGTTTTTGCAAACTCTTTTTTGATTGGACAGTAGCGTTTCAAATTTTCCTTTGGAGTTAAATAAAGTTTTGAAACCGAGGGCGCCTCAATTGAGTTATTTTTCGCAACTGTAAACCTGCTATCGTATGTGCTGACTGGTTTTGCTTCTGAGCTTGCCTTTCTTGACAAATAGTCTGCGAGGCCGGTTTGCGCTCCGGTCTTATGTTCTTCTTAAAAATTAAAAGTGATAAAAGTGGTATGTCGTTTAAACACAGTTTTGTTCTTTTGGTTGTTACCAATCAACAGTGAGACTAAAGCTTTATGATCTGTCAAAACCAACAGTTTCTTTCTAATACGTAGTTTCTGACATATTCCACACACGACCACTGGCATTTCCAATTCATTCATCGAGTACTTTTCCTCGGCGTCGTTCAGGTAGCGTGACGCGAAAGTTTTTGGCCTTCAGCCGTTGGAGCCCAATTGTTCGAGTATGGCACCGTGTCCGTTGTGACTGGTGTAGCATACTATTCGGACATCGCGATGTACATAGAAGTGCCCTAGTTCGACTATGTTTGCCACTTGCCCATTTAAGTTATCAAACGCTGTTTGATACTCCGATGTTCAAATATGTTCTTTTTCCGACTTAAGGGCCGTAATGGGTGTTGATGATTCAGCTAGCACTGGAAGGTACTTGTGAAGGCTGTGTATTGAACCCGTAAGCGATTTAAGCTGAGACTCGGTGCAAGGAGCTTTCAAAGATTCGATTGGTTTCGTTTTCCGAACGAGCGAAATAACGCTGGTGGGTGTGAGTTTATTTCGTTGCGCGAGATTGCACTTAGTAAGCTTTACTGACATATTTTTTTTGTTTAATTTTCTCAAAGTCTTCTCTATCGCCGTTATATGTTCAATTTTACTGCCTCTGCTTACAACCAGGATATCATCTCTAAAAACGTGCTCCCGTGGAACTTCGAATAGGGTTGCTTTCATTACTCTTTGGAAATCCGCAGGCATTGTCGTGAAACCGTACAACCCGGTTTTGAACCAGTACTTCCCCGTTGATTGGCTACCCACCAGTGAGAAATTACATTGTACTCTCGATTCCGGGCTAAGCGGTTGCTGTCCGTTTACGTATGTTAGATCCATCGTTGAGAATTATACCGCTTTTTGTTTGCGTATGGTTTGCGATGATATTTGCGATTATAGTTCTTCGATGATTGGCATTTGATATTTATTCTTATGCATTTGCTCATTTAGTTTCCTTCATTCTATAGCTAGTTTTACAGACTCGTCTTTTTTCACGGTAGTTATGATTAGTGGTACGAAGTATTTGTCGGAACAATCTTTCAAATTCCGATGTGTCCTTGTTTCAAAAGTTGGCTATTTTTTTATCAACTTTTTCTTGCAGCGTTATTGGGACTCTTCTTCCTTTTTGCTGTACTGGAATTAACTTTTGGAAAAATTCTGCTGGTAACTTGTAGTTTTTTAAGATGTAGTTAAACATCAACAAAAACTTAATTGTCCCTGAACAGACACGAATAAATCTAGGATGAAAGCTTTCTATGGTTTTTCAAAGATAGATATATAAATTTTTAAATTTACTGTTTTGTACTCGGAAATTTTGTTCTTCTTGCACGGCAATCAGCTCCTTTGGCAGTTTTGAGTCACATACGTATTAGTTGAAATCCAATTCTAACTCAGCGAGATTTGTTTACTTTATCTTTTGAAACAAGGCCTCGTAAAGAGGGACAAATTCTCTTGTATAAGCTCTATCTCTCGTAAAGTTTACGTCTGTGAACTTGGCAACTGATACAGATTCGGTTCTACGGGGCCCAGCTTGGCTGAAAAACTGCGATTATGCTTTTTGAGCATAACTGATTCTAAATCCAAAATGACAATCCATAATTCAAAGTTTTCGAATTTCAAAAATTTCGGCCCAAAATGATTGTGCTGCTAGATTATTTGAAGTCAAGTACAGGTTTAATTTTATTTCACATCACAAAAAACTCAAATGGTGTAGTCAGTATTCAATAGTTAACAGATATTTTTTAAATTTGAAAATAAATTTTAAGAGATTAACATTGAAACGAGTTTTTGAATCAAAGAAAGGCTCCATTTTTAGCTCAGCTCAAAAATATATCAATTTCAATTTGTAAAGTTGTACGTGCAGTTTTCATCTAAGCTCTCGGTTAAAATTAGCCAATCAGATTCGTTCAATTAACTTGCTTCGACTAGTTTTATCGAACTTATTGCCGACTCTACCATTGAATAGTTGGCAACATATACACTCTGAGCCTAAAATTTTTTTTTATTTCAAAAATTTTGGCACGCGGTTTGCTCGAAAAAATTATGCCGTACTTTTTATCTCCTTGAGCATCAAAATCGAATATGTATATGTTGCCAATTTCACAGACGCCAAAAAAGTTCATGGAACAAAAGGACACTTGAAAATAAAAGGACCTTCTTGCACAGGAGCTTGGAAAACAAAAGGAGAAAATGACCCTCTTGCACTGAATGCTTTTCTTGTCAATTAATTTTTGTGTTGCGACCAACTAAAAGAAAAGAATAGAGTTTTCCCAGAACTGAGTTAGGGTCGACATACATTATCGGAAATATATCGACAAATTGGTTTCTCCAAGTTCATCTAAAACAATTAATTCCTTCAAAAAGCTTTCATAATAAGTTTTTACAAAACCACTTAGCAGGTGAAGAAAAACTCGGATAAAATGTAGTTATTTTTTCCGTCATTTGTTGTGCTCTAAAAAACTGACAGATTTCTCAAAAAGATAATGCCTTATATATTAGGAAGCATTTCCGAAGATCTAGATCTTGACTTTCACCGCTTAAAACTAGATTTTTTTTAAATTGAAAAACAAGCATTTTTCAAAATCGCACAATATGTGACGCCTAATCGAGATTCCGGGTTGAGTCTTTTTCTTCGTGTCTTAGTTCTGCAATTGGTGATCGTCAACTGACTTTATGCCAATGATGTTTTTCTCTAAAAATTTGCTTGCGTTGATCTATTGGATGTTTAGGATTTTTAAGCATTTTTTTGTGAGAGCTGGTATGGCGCCAGTTAAATCTGATTTATCTACAAGGATGCGTATTTATTTGCTCATTTCTATTTTCTAGTTGTTAAGTCAAGTCAATCAAACCGTCGTTCCTATGAATGGCTTTTTTTGAAAAAAGTCTACATTTTTTTCTTAAAATCATCAACAGGGCTCTTTTAATTGGTTTTACATTACTAACACGGATGTATGCATTGACCTTATGCAATTGTATTTCGCATCCAAAAAGCCTTCTTCGCATCCTTCTGAATTTTTTTTGCGTAAAAAAGAGGTACGGAAACATCGATCAAAATTTGTAATCGCAAAAGTTGCACTTAATTTTTTCCTCCTTTCGCTTCATCAATAAGAAATCAAATTCAACAAGGAGGGTGTTTTCACAAGTTTTGATGTGCGTTGCTTGCAATTTTTTTTCATGCCAAAACAGAAAGTTCGTTTTTTGGATAAAAAAATTTTTTGAGAAGATTATCTCGAAAAAAATGGAATATCTGGTTTATTTGCAGCGGTGGAGTAAAAAGCCTGATAAATATTGTCTTTATATAACTTTAACAATGATTTGTTTCAATCAAAGACCGACAAGTTTTCTTGAAAACTAAATTTACTCGGTTGAAAAAAATTGTTCCCTGAAATATCTAGACTCTTTGCCCAGCCTCGAGGGTGGAACAAAAGAGACAAAAACAACGTCTTGTCTCGTACTCGAGTCAGGAGTCCACGAGTAGTCAGGGCGAAACTTCATCAAGGTTAAGCGCGCGCAAAAGTACAGCCGTTAACAAAATAAGGCGGCTATGAGCGACCATATCTCAAGGACCGGTTGAGAGAAATCGAGGAAAGCGGGCTAAAATTCCAAGTTACAAACTGTTTAAAACTCTGCAGTCCAACAAAAGGGCGGTCCGTAATGCAGTCTACGACTCAAAACTTTTGTGAACCCTACTTTCTTGCATTCTCGTACATACAAATGCTAGGTAATTTTTTGTTCAGTACTTTTCAACTTGAAGTTTACTAATTTTCGTTTCCTCAAGAAGGATAAATTCATAGTAAATAATTAGTTCACGAGTTCGTTCTAAATCTATTTTCATTTTATAGAGTCAATCACACTATCAATCATTCTGTCCAGTTCTGGTGCTAACAGGTACTGATCTTCGGAGTTGAGTGCCACCTTTGGTTAACCTCTAAACCACTGTCTTCGGTCGATCGAATTTATGAACATACAGTCATCCATTATCTCTGAAACTGACAATATTGATTACTCGTTTTCAATAATAAACAAGGAAAACAACTTATGCATTTGGCGTTAAATATATTTTTTTCCACTTCCACCCGCTTTTGAAATACGGCTTTGAAAAACTAATTAACCATTGTCAAAAAACAATGAAACTTGGCATCGTTAGCAAACTTACAATTGTGAACAGATTTGTTCCTGATACCTTACATCCTAAAGTCACACGTTTAACCATAATTACACGTGAAACAACTTTAAAAGACGGGGAGTGGAAAACAGCCTTAATTGTTTTTCGTAACTTTGTATTCATTTTGATGCAGTCAATTCTCCGAAATGTAGTTGTATCAGCTTCCTTCATTCGTTTAAAAAAGACTCTTTTTCCTGCTGAGGTCCGTTTTTATGACTTGTTTCGCAAGTTGCACTACTGTCGTCTGAAGAAGTTATCTTTTCAATTTTTCTAAAGTATCTCCAAATGTTTCTTTTTCCAAATGTGAGTGCACCAAAGATCCGCTTCGTCTTTAAGACAATTTCAGATTAAACTGTTAGTATCGACTAATAGTATCGACAAATTTTCAAAATAAATTTTTTGGCGGGAGATCAATTTCTTGTATAGTTTTTGTTTTATGTGAGTTTTTCTTGTTGTGTTGGATCTTTTGCTAGAAAACTCGTGCAAAATTGAAACGAAATTATTCGTATTCTTACGCATTGACATCTTCTGATTGTTAGTTAAAACATCGAGAACGTTTTAATCGTTTTTGTTTTCATCCTCTTATCGGCTCATCGACGAACAATTATCACGGGCTCTGAGGGGATGTTTTCCAGTCAAATTGATTTATAATACAAAATGATTTATGTTTCATTTTTGGGGTATTTTTGGTTATACCCCCCCCCCCCCCTCTAAATGATGAAAAAAGAAAATGAAAAACCTTATAACAAAATTGGATCGATATCACTCAATGGCTATTTTTCCTTTCCCCTCCACCTGCAAATTTTTATATTTGAAGTTACTGTTCACTTTGTCCGATTGTCATGACAACTGACATGCAGACTAATTAGGTTATGAAAAACATATTTGGTATTCATAATTAACCTTGTAAAACCACTCGTTAGACCAAAAAATTCATGTTTGAGTGAGGTGGGGGGGGGGAGGGGTCAGGAAAAAGAGCCTACTCAGAAATGCAAGATATTAATATCAAGCACCGAAGTTTTATTGACAAAAATCATCGATTATAGTGGGCTTTTGAGGACTGAAATTTTGTCTATATGATCGATTGTCGTGGCAAATTAGACAACCTAACGGATTTTTAATCCATTATTACCGTTTTTTTTTTGAAAAATAAAAATCATTGCAATTCATTACAAATGATTAAAATCCATTTTTGATTCCAATTTAATCGATTACTTTTTTGTAGATTTTTACTTTAATGTTTACGCTCATTGTTTTGGCATAATTTGTTCACATGCCAACTTTGTCGCTATCATATTATGTGAACCGAAAAATCACTTATAAAATTTCGCAGGTGGGGGGGGGGGAGGATTAGCAGTCCATGGCAAACATATTTAGTTAGACAAACCTCTAGTGTAGAATATGTAATTCTATGATCTCATATAGCCGGAAAACGCAGATAGATACTTGAATTGATATCCGGATTATTAGTTATAAGTTACAGGCATGATGATATATACGTATCAATTAGGGGTTTTAAAAAAAGCGGTATTTGGCCCGAAGTGAGAAATCGAAACCAGGGACAGGACTTCGCCAATGTCCCTGGCCAGTTCATTTTGCTCGGCCGGAAGTTTCCCCCCATAATCTCTCAATTGATTTGCGAGCCACAACGCCTCCGTTGAATTCATCGGTACGGTCATCTCGCACTCTACTCCATACTTGAAGTAGACGATAGTGATGTCAGAGATGTGGCGGTGTGTGCCGAGGTATGCGGCCACTTTCATTAGCTTTATTCGCAAGGGGAGTTCTGTGGGCTGGTTCCTGCCCCAAAAGAAGGGGGTAGCGTTCTCCCCCTCCTCAAACTGAAGGGCCCAGACGAAATGAGATTGGGTGGCCATGTGTTTTACGGGAAATTCGGCTCTAAATAGGACAAAATGGGACTTTTTATGAGTTAAATGAAAAGTTTGGCTAAAAGAACAGGTTACAAAATATTCAAAACAAATTATTGAAAGTTTATACCAAAAATTACTCACGTTTTAAAAGTAACTTGAATGTAGTAGATATGAAATAGGAATGATGTGCACAGCCCAAAATCGAACGTCCTATAATCCAGCAAATATTTGCAGTAAATATTTGTCGGAGACGAACGAATCGAAGCATGTGCATAATAGGGACCCAAAATGGTCGAAATTAAATACCAAGATGAGAATGATGAAGATATTTGAAATAATAAGAAAAGTTCAAGTAAAAAGGGATTTTGAATAAAACTATGTAGGTTTTGGATGCATTCCGGTAATAATTGCGACATGCCCTTCCCCTTTGTGGGGCCCCTCATGTTGCTGCCAATACTGGAGGTAAATAGCTTCCGATCCGTTTTGACCGTGTTTATTCCCCGCGACGTAATTCCATTTCGGGGGACTTAGGTCGGTCCGGTACTCGTATATATGTACCCCGAGCATTTCGGCGAGCAGGTGCATGTCGGAATCAATGACCCCACGTGATAGTAACGTCGCATTGGGATCGTGAAAAGGATAATATAACGAATCCAAACGTCCTCGTTCACGCAATTGCTGATCCTCTAAGGTCCGTTGCAAGCGGTACGACTGTACTTTTCTCCCGGTAATAAGGTAATGTAGGCAATCTAATAAACAAGAAGAAAGAGTGCAAGCGCCTTCGATCGTAATGGGTTCGTGCGTGTTGACGTTGGCACTATCGCAGTCTTGGGTGGCGATAGGTTTTTTCCCGGCAACGAAGACAGGGACACGAGGTTTATGCGATCGATTTCCCTTTGCTTTCTTCACCGGCGTCATAATCGTCCGGCATATTCGTTCGCGAGTCTTGGACGATAAATGTCGCATAGGAACCTCGTCAGATAGGATCATCCGGGCTTCAATACATTTAATGCACTCGAAACAGACATTTCGACAGACATCACGGAGGTCTCCCTCTATGAAATACTGCGATCGCGCTTCTTGGTGTAGATCGTTAGAGTTCCCCCGATGACTTAAGGTTGACCTATGTAAATTACGTAACACGGGGGTGACGTTAAGCTTGTGGAGAACGATTTTCCCATCTCGGCGTAGGTATCCATCCACGAGGGAATACTTCTTCGCTCTAAGGCAGAAGGCGGTTCTTTTGTTTCGGGCAAGGCCGGGGGGTATTTTCCGTCGTTCTTTCGGGGTAGCGTGGAGATATTGGGATATTTGGGTATATAATTCAAAATCCATGATAAAGATGATAAATCGAATAATATGTAATAAGATGAAGAAACCGTTTAGAACGCTACCGAATGATTGATTGGTAAATAATAAAATAGTTAAGTTAAGATTGAATTAAACTCGTGTTTAATTAAGTTCGTGGGATTAATCCCCCTCTTTAGTGAAAATAGTGAATGCAATAGCTCCCGCCAACCCCCCCAACTCGGGAACTATAAGGGCGAACTTTATGAAATTTAATGGAGTGATACTAGAGATGATTTGACCCGGGCATGCAAAGCGCCGGACCCGCTTGACCCCCTGGGGCCGAGTGATAACGGTTCCCGGAAGTGCAAATGGCCCCACCGGAAACCCTTAACTAATGATCCGATTGAGCTCATTTTTAAATATGTGGTAGCCCTGGATGAGGGAAGCTTAAGTTTGGAATTCCAGATCTCCAAGGTCACCCCGGCCCGATTTATGCCCTAAACAAACAAACCCCCACATGACTCCCGGAGGCTACTTCTCGACCCCCAATGACCCTAGGGAGCTGAAACTTGGAGGGATGGTAGATAGTGACATGGTCTATCGTATATTAGGATGATGACCCTACTGGGTGACAATGGCACGGGCTATTAGCACTTGGGAATATCACCCCTTTTAGGTGTTAACGGGCTATTTGCGAAAAATAATGCGCGAGGGCATATCGATTTTATGGCTTATATGTGTAGTATAACCCACCCCGGTAAAAAGGACCCCTATAGGTCTCAGCTCCCGGTTGACCTTTCTGGTGCTAATTGACCTTTCCCGGGAAAAGTGATAATGAATCTTAAAAGTGGGATAACTTGAGAAGTATTTGTCGGATATGGATGAAACTTGGTAGGTACGACCCCATGTGACCTCGAACCGATTATGGGAGACTTGACCCCGGGTGACCCCGGGTTGACCTTTACTTGACCTTTTGGAATTTTAGCCCCGAAACCCCTAAAATTAGCACCGGAAAGTAGCCCAAATCATATGTCTCGTAATCAGGGGAGTTAATAGAGATAT
Source organism: Symsagittifera roscoffensis (assembly GCF_963678635.1). Taxonomy (NCBI): domain Eukaryota; kingdom Metazoa; phylum Xenacoelomorpha; order Acoela; family Convolutidae; genus Symsagittifera; species Symsagittifera roscoffensis. The sequence goes on along the minus strand of NC_087065.1, from coordinate 19,935,265 downwards.
GTTATTGATATTGGGTGACAATTTGCGTGCGTAGGAAATTAGTTAGGCATTTCCTGGAATTCGATGGAATATCTTGGCTTAATGTATAGTGGTATATTGTTGGATTTAATACGAGTTAGTTAAATAAACATTGGGTTAAATTTTGACTTGGCGAATGAACTATTAATAGAAATGCGTCAATGGCACAGAAAAGTAGTCACATATTAATTTGGCAATATGACAGAGGGAATAGGGAATTAATTAACATAAATATTAGAAATGTACTGGATATTCCATTGACTTCTGGGAGATGTTTTTTTTGGCTCAATTGGACACTAGTTGGGGGAATGACTTAACCTGAAGGTCGATTAGGTTGAAATTTGAATAGGTTATGCATGGGAATTTTTGGATTATGATAATTAGGAAATTAAGTCCTTTGTGAATTTACCCTAAGTGTGGGAGACGGGAAAAGTTACGGGAAAGTTAAATAAAGTCCTTGGTAATGTTGATATGTAAATATAGCTTGGATTGAGTTGAAGTTGCATTTGCTATTTGTTTTGCATAGCTTTGATTGGCATTTGGAACCTGGCATTTAAATTAATGTGATCATGCCGAGTTTATGAACTGGAACGTTGCGTAGGAGGCATAAAGGTAAATGCTAAGACTTATAAGGGGATGGCATCTCTAACTAAAACTAAGGGTAAATAGACTTAAGGTACGAACGTTCCGGTCGACCTTTGCGACAAAAACAGAACAAAAATTAGGAGAGATTAATCAAGTTGGCTAGAAAAAGTTACGATAAACCTTAAAGGAACAACTTCGCGAAAGTTGTTAATTTATCGGGTAGGGTAATTTTTCTAAGTACTTTCAAGAAGAAAGTGAAACTCAGAGAGGCACCTCTGGAAGTTGATATTAGTGAAGTGCTGATAACTGTTAGAGGCAGTTAGTTAATTAATAATAATCGCAAACCCTTCTCCTTAATTGAACGAATAATTTTTATCTGGGCCAATTATAGGCCATTCTGTAGTTGGATTATATTTATCTCTTAATTCATACTTATTATCGAAAAGTGTTGTTGCGAGCGATTATCGATTGACGAGAGAGGTACAGCCGGAAGAGCACCACAAAAGGGGCGAGCAACATAATACGATACAGACCGGCTATCCACCAAATTAACCCTTTTGGGATTGTGAACAGCACTGGTACTTGGTTGCCCCACCGACCCAGTGTAAAAGGGAAACATATAGCGGCGACACGAAGTAGAGTGAAAGGTCGGCCTAGAGATATTGTGAATTCCACACGTTTACAGTGGCGCTCCTGGGTGGGCGCTATTCTGGATTGTAGTTGCCAAGAAGATTTGTGTGCGATTCTGACGATAACGAACGAACGAGTGACAAACGACAGCCATGAATGACGAAGAAAGACAGCTCATGGCGGAGGCTGCAGTGGCAGCAGCGAACGCCCTCGACCGGCAACAGGGTGTGTTTGGATTCGGAACTATAAGACCGGATCGGTTTCCTTCCACTAGTTATCAGAACTGGGCGGACTGGAGGAAACATTTCGCGTGGGTTGCGGACGCGAATCGATGGGACGACGAACAAGCGAGGATGGTCCTACCCACTTGCCTGACGGGCTGGGCACTGGATGAATTCACCAGTATGCCGGCGCATTTCCGAGAAGAGGTTGAGGGTTTCGACGAGCCAACCCTGGGTCGAATGCTGGGAGAACTCGACCATCGAATGATGCCTTTCCAAACTCAGGCGGGAGCACGAGCTGAGTTCAAGAACTTGATGCAAGGTGAAAAAGAAGGGCTTAGGGAATTTTCACGACGAGTTCGGTCCTTGGGCGATGTAGCGAACGCAAACATTGCCGCTCCGGCAAGAGACGATATGAACCGCGAGCAATTTATTGACGGATTGTTCGATGTGGATTTGCAAGATCTATTGTTGCGAGAGGACTTGGGAACCTTGGCACAGGCAATAGCCCGAGCTCAGGCGTTGGAACTCGTGAACAAGTCATCCAGAGCCAGGAATCGGAGGAAACTTCACTTGGCGAGGGTGGCGGAGACTGTTCCAGAGCAAGGAGCCAATAGCAGCCGTGGTGGAAATGGGTCTAATGGCCGTGACACCCAGGCAGGGGGGAACCAGGGACGGTCAGCACCCACTGCGGACCCCAGAATCGACCAACTGGTGAGTGTACAGAGCGACCTCCTGACCCAGATGCAGAACATGACCGCAATGATGGGTAGGTTCGTTAACTCTATTATCCCCGCTCCCCACCCAGAGAACCTACCCCGACCGGAGGCCCAACAGCAACCCAGACAGTTGTTCAACCCCTATCCCGGAGAAAATCGCCCAAGCTTTCAAAACAATGGCGGCGGCCGTTATGGGATGAAAAGCCAGATACCCCGGGGAAATTGTTTCTCTTGCGGCCAACCCGGACATTTTGCGAAGGAATGCCCCCAGAAAAAGTCGGATCATTTAAACTACCAGGGGCCGGGACTGTAAATATGCACCAGGGAGGTTTCGTCCCGGCCGAATTTAAGAAGCAACAAGTCATCAATTCTCCCCCTTTTTCCCTCCCCACCCCCCAATCCAATCCCAAACCCCAGAGTACCCCTCAGATCACGAAGCGAACCGACGGACCGAATGGAATAGAACAAGTTCAGTCGTTATTCCACGTAACGACTTCTACAGAGCCCGAAGAAGCGAAACAGACTTCGAGCATCCAGTGCCAGACGGAGATGTCATTAGAGTTTGTGAGTGTATGCCAAGTCCCAGAAGCACCCTTTGGGTTGATTGCAGAGGCACAGCTGGGAGGCAAGCCAGTGAGAGTCCTAGTGGATACAGGGGCTACGATCAACCTTATTCGGAGTGAAGTCTACCGAAGTCTTGCGAACGCCCCTACCCTAAAATCATACAAAGGGACCTTGGAATCGGCTGATGGACGTCAGGTGGGAGTAGAAGGATGGGTAACGACGAATCTGAAGCTGGGCTCTATCGATGACTAGATAGAAGCCCTAGTCGTGCCCGAGGTGAAAGCGGACATGATCGTCGGCCTTCGATCATTGAAAGAGCATGAATGTTCACTGGACTTCCAATGCGACAACCTGTGGACCGGAACGCAGGAGGGGTCCATAGTCCCTCTGCACTATGAGACTCTGAAGGTGACGAAGCATTTCACAGGCCCAGTCACCGTGACCAGTGAAGCTCCGGTTGCAGTTTCGCCACTCAACCCCTAGCAACGGATTCGACCACTCCTGAGGTGGGATGGGAACCTCCCTACGGACCGGGTGATACAGTGGAAGATGGAGCTCCGGCCCACGATGATCACGAAGTTCAGATCATCATGGAAAGTGGTCCGACAGAATTTCAAGATCAAGCCCAACGACATTTGGACGAGGATGTCGAAAAGATCCTCGAACTATCAGCCCCGGAGGTGTCAGAAACGGAAAGGACACGATTGAAGAAGTTAGTCATAGAGTTTAGAGACGTGTTCGCCCTGACAGATGCGGAACTGGGGCAGACTAACCTAGTAACCCACACGATTGATACGGGCGACACGAGTCTGATCAAGATTCCTCCACACCGAACTTCCCCTGCCAAGTTGCCTATCATTCGAGAAGAGGTCCAGAGCATGCTGAAGAGGGGTGTGATTCAACCCTCTAAAAGTCCCTACAGTGCCCCAATCGTCCTGCAGACGAAGAAGGACGGCAGTTGGCGATTTTGTGTGGATTACCGGAAGCTGAACGATGTGACCGTCAAAGACGCCTTCCCGATCCCGAAGATACACCAGACCTTTGATGCACTTAATGGTCAGAAGTATTTCTCCTCCTTGGATCTGGCAAGTGGCTATTGGCAGGTGCCAGTAGCGGAAGAGGATCGACACAAGACAGCTTTCGTGACTCCCGATGGGGGGTTTTACGAGTATGTCATGATGCCGTTCGGACTATCCAATGCTCCTGCGACCTTTCAGCGGTTGATGAACGAGCTGTTCAGGGAACACCTATGGAAGTGGGCGCTAGTCTTCCTGGACGACGTATTGGTTTACAGCCGGACGGAGGACGCCCACTTCCTGCACCTGAAGTTTACGTTTCAGTTATTGAGAGCAGCGAACTTGAAACTGAAACCAAAGAAGTGCAGATTGGTCCAAAAGGAAGTCATCTACTTGAGCCACATCATCGGGAGTGAGGGAATTCAAGTGGACCCCAAGAAGGTGGAGGTGGTTTCCAACTGGCCGGTACCGACTACAGTGAAGGGTGTGAGATCCTTCTTAGGATTTTGCAATTATTATCGGCGATTTGTAAAGGACTTTGCGGGGATAGCAAGCCCGTTGTCATCATTGACTAAGAAGAAAGTGCCTTTTGTGTGGACCGACCAGTGTCAGGCGGCCTTCGAGCGATTACGACGGGAGCTCATCACGGCCCCGGTCTTAGAATTTCCAGACTATACGGGGAGTTTTATTGTGGACACAGACGCGAGCAACACGAGCTTGGGAGCGGTGTTGTCCAACGTCATTGACGGCGACGAGAGACCTCTTGTGTTCGCGAGCCGAGTTCTCTCGAAGACCGAGACGAATTATTCTACGACAAAACGAGAAGCGTTGGCGGTAGTCCAGGCAGTGAAGTGGTTCAAGTCTTATATCTGGGGAGTGAAGTTCGTTCTCCGCACGGACCACTCGAGCCTCCAGTGGCTGTTCAAACAGAAAGACCCCGACGGAATGACGTTCAGGATGCAACAACAACTGCAAGAATTCGAATTTCAAGTCGTTCACCGGGCTGGAAATAAACATGGAAACGCTGACGGTTTGTCCCGAATGCTGGAGCAGGGACAGGACTGGCTACCAGGCGAACGAGAAGAAGCTTTCGGCCCGTGCCCCGAGCTCGTATCCCTCGAAGAAGCATTGCGAAGAGTTAAAGCTCCGGAGGTGGAGACAGTGGCAACCCTAAACGAGGAAGGGACAGACACCAATGAAGAGGCCATGACTTGGGAACGAACTCCTTCAGAAATTTCGAGATTGCAGAAGGAAGACGACGCCATCTCACAGGTGTTCTACTGGGTGGAACTGGAGGGTGACAAGTGCGACATGCCTTCGCTAGGAACGAACCTTATTCCGAAGGAACAGGCGATACAGTACGGACCGGAAGCCTTAGCGTACTGGTCGAGATGGAATGAACTGAGTATCAGGGACGGGATACTCTATAAAAAGTGGTTCCCGAAAGACGATTTGCACCCGATATTGCAGACTGTGGTCCCAGCGTCAGGGAGAAAGGAAATTCTTGTGCAACTGCACTCATCCCAGATTAGTGGAGGACATTTTGCGGTCGAGAAAACCCTCTCCCGAATTCGTCAGCGGTTTTGGTGGCCAACCATGAGGACCGATGTGGAGAAGAAAATTCAATGGTGTCTCACTTGCGCCGCCAGAAGCACAGGAGGGAAGAAGAGGGTTGCGGGACTCGTTCCTTTCAAAGTAGGAATTAGATTCAGCACGGTGGCGGCTGACATTCTAGGACCCGTGACGACGGCAGCCAAATCCCGAGCGAAGCACATATTGGTGATGACGGATTTATTTACGAAATTCGCGGTAGCGGTTCCCCTCGTATCTACGGACTCAGCGGAGGTGGCCAGGGAGATAGTGGAGAACTGGGTGCTGAAATTTGGAGCCCCGAATGTTCTGCACACAGATCAAGGGAAGAACTTCGGGAGCAACCTGATCCTTGAGATGTGCCGGTTGCTGGGAATTGATAAGTCGAGAACTTCCCCCTATCACCCACAAGGAAACGGACAGGTGGAACGGCACAATCGAGTAATCGCGGATATTATCTCGAAGTATTGTGCGGACAATCCAAAGACGTGGGATACAGTGCTGCCCTATTTGAATTTTGTGTATAATACGACGATACACAGGACGACTGGTGCGACGCCCTTCAATTTGGTACACGGGCAGGAATGTCAATACCCGATTGACTTGTTCTACCCGAAACCACATGACGAGATCCCGACTCAGGATGGTTTTGTTGAATGGCTCGACGAACAATTTCGGGACGCCCACAGCAGCGCCCGGGAGTTACTGGGAACGAACCAGCGCCGCCAGAAAGACCAGTATCGGAAGAGAGTGCACGGGGACCCCTACGCGACTGGAGATAAGGTCTGGGTTTGGGCAAAGGAGAAAATCAAGTCGAAGAAGTTCTTTTTGCCTTGGGAGGGACCTTACGTGATTTTAGCGAAAATTTCGGAGGTGAATTACAAAGTTGCTAAGATGTCCAACCTTACGAAGGTCCGATATCTGCACTTTAATTTGCTGAAACCATACGTCGAGGAGATCTTGCCAGCCGACGAAGAAACCCCGAGCAAACGACCGACGCCGTCTCGATCTGTGGGATTCTTTGACGACCCTGGAATTACGGACGACGAAGTGGAAATGGCTATCGGAGAGCCTAGTGATTCAAGACCAGTGAGGTTGCCCACTCTCCAGTTACCCCCACGAGGTCGAATGGATGATGAAGCCCGGCTCGATCCTGTTCCTGAGAAAAGGGAACCCCCTGCTGAAACTGAGGCGGTGGAGACATACGATGCCGTGGAACTGGAAGCTAGGAGAGAAGAGGAACCTGTGCCAGCGTGTGACCCGGTGGGCGCTGACCCTCCCGAACCCGAAGAGACGAGGGAGACCAATGCCGAGCACAATGCGGGGACTCCCGAGCGAGCAGCACGGAGACGAAGACCCCCTGTCCGCTTTGGGATGGACGAATTTGAGCTGAGATAACTCCAACCCTATCTTGACTAATCCCACTTTTAGTTATATTCTTTTAAACCCCCCCCCCCTTTAGATAGTTGTTAAAGAAGATGGGACAAAGCTCGTAGTGTAAAATTTGGATTTGAAAAGAAAAAAAAAGCTAATATTGATATTATGGATAGCAATACTAATCGATGAGAGACGGAAATGAAAGGGTGTATCAAAATGCAATAGAGTTCGTGATTTGGGGAGGAATAGGACCCTTAAGACTTTACACTCCCTAGTTTTGTCCTTTACGGTAGTGTTGTTTAGATTGTAAATTGTAATCTATATGTGAATTCATGGCTGGTCGGACTGGCAATCCTCCTGATCCTCGGCGTGTGGCCCTCCTCTGCGATTACGATCAACCATACGGCAGGTGCAGTGTTCGTGGCAGAAACTCCCATCATCATTGCGAGCGCGATGGAAACGTCTTGGGTATCAGTACCATTCCCCGTGGTCCCTGCGATTAACCGGACCCTTCTCGATATAGCCTTCCAGGAACACCAATATATGTTGGCGGACCGTTGGAAAGAATGGGATGGCAAGATCTGTGGGGACAACCTTACGACGGAAGCGTTTGTAAACTTAACGTACCTGGCCCTCAAAGGCGTAGAGTATGAAATCAGTGAAATAGAGGCCGTTCTCTACGAGATGAGGAACCGAGCAACGACCTTTGTCGACCAACACGAAGGGAGCTCTACGAGAGAAAGGAGGTGGATCAAGCCGGCGCTGGGAGGAGTTGCGGCGGCCATAGTGTTAGCTCCGATACTTAAGGAAGGGTTCTGTCACTACTTCTCTTTCTTTGGCCTTTGCGACGGAGACTCGAACTTGGATGAACTGGGTAATGAGGCCTCGTTCTTGGACGGGGCTGTCCGGACGATCGTACTCGAGACCGGGGAAAGACTGCATCTTCTGGGCCACTCTCTCAACAAGACACAGACCCAGCTGAAAATGATATCCCATGACTCGAATGAGAACTTCGAACTGTTCCGGGGACTTTTACGACATGTTCTAGGGGGGACGGATGACCAGCGTAAGGAGAAAAGCGCCTGCAAAATGTATAAATGGAACTCCCTCTACAGTCAGGCGCTTAAATACTCGACTGTGATTGCGAACCATTCAGCGACTTTCGACACCATCAGGGCCGAACTGATAGCGTTCAAAATGGCAGTGCATAATTACGGGTATATTCTGGATGACGCGCTTAGTTCGTTGACGCGTGGATACATCCCCGCAACTCTCGTCCCTCCGGAGGTGCTGACGAGTATCTTGGACGGAATTCAACTGGACAAGATGCAAGAAGCCATTCCTAGGACGGAGTTGATGACTTACTACGGGTTCGAGCTAGTGCAGTCGACAGTAATTACTGGGACGGGGATTAACGTTCTGATCAATATCCCCGTACATCACACGATGGGCCTGCACGATGTTTACCGGGCGACTCCCCTTCCCCAACCTGCAAACGGAGGATCAACGGCGACTCAGTACAAATTTGTGAATACTCATCTACTGGTGTCTGAGAGGCGGGATAACTTTGCGGAAATACCGGGCGAGGTGATTTCAGCCCACTGCAGTGGTAGTAATCGACTGAAGCTCTGCTTTCGGCCTTTTGCGATGTCCCGGAGCAGTGAGTCCTCTTGTCTGGCGAGTCTGTTCTTTGACTTGCCCACGAATGCGTTGAAGCTGTGCCCGCAGGAAGTGATTGTCTTACCGGAGATTCCTACGGCTACGTATCTCGACGATTCGACTTACTTGGTAATGTCACGGGACGACGATTATACCTTGTTCAATTACAGTAGAGGAGCGAAGGACAGGGGCGAACCTATAGCAGGTTGCCGAAGCTGCCTCCTACGACCCAGTTGCGACGGAAGAATTGAAACACCAGATGGAGCCTTGGTGTTGGTACCGGATCCCCGAACCTGCCAATACGAGACTGGGTTGACCATCACGATTAGACAACATCCGTTGATTCAGAGTTTGTTCGCTACATTGGAGGAAGCTGAGAAGAATCTCCCGGGGGTTATGATACCGGAGATCCTAAAGGAGCAGGCAAGGAGTGAGATGGTCGAAGCACTCCGGCTGAACTTGGTCAAGTTACCCGAAGGATCGGTGGATGAAGAAACGATATCGGAGATAACGAAACCCTTCGCGGATGAAATTTTGCGCAGATATACCCCCTTTCATTGGCAAATGCTGCGGAACGGACCCGTACAGTTGGGAGTGGTGGTGTGGCTGTTAGTGACGGTGTTTGTGATATTAGTGTGTGTGTATTGGCGATGCTTTTCGAGGAGGGTACGACTGTTACGAGTGAATATGCGACGCCGACGGGGCGAAGAATTCGAGGATTCTTACTGTTGTGTACCCCCAGCTCGAGCCCGAGGGGTCCCCCCACCCCGATACGACCCACAGTTCGAGAGGGGACTTCCGAGACCCAACAGCTACCCCCAAGGGCCATCGAGTGGCGACGTGTTGAGTGGGCAAATATTCTTACCCCCGCGAGTTCCCGAGGGCCCTTCGTTCGAGGACGTGAATCTCTCGAGAGTAACGGACATGAATGATACGACCAGCACTCCGCTGATGGGGAGAGGGATCAACTACATGAGGGGCAAGTGGAGAGGTACCTCCAAGCGTGGACCAAGAGTGGGGACCAGTGCGATAATAGATACCACCCTGTGAGGACGAGAGGCGGGCGAGGGTGAGTGTGAGGGAGAGGGAGAGGAGCCAGTCGACCGGCCGTGAGCGAAAACTTTTTAATTAAACTATTATATCCAGGTCCTGTGTATTCGGTGCTACTCACGTGGTTGTGTATCTCCACCTCCTAGCTATTTATAGTAACTTATGATTGAAGGAGGTTGGGCTATACTTTGAAGAGTAAAATTTTTTATATTAGTCGTTCCCCGAGTCAAGCGATGCTTGACCCCCCACTCATTAGTGCTATACTCTAGGAGCCTGTATCTTTTCTATTTCGGGGAAGTTGACTAAAGGGTTTGCGATTACACTAAGGTCTAAGATAGTCATACTAGGTGGTACAACTCCCTTATTCGGGAGAATAAGATAATAGGAGAGAAGACTGTAGAATATGTAATTCTATGATCTCATATAGCCGGAAAACGCAGATAGATACTTGAATTGATATCCGGATTATTAGTTATAAGTTACAGGCATGATGATATATACGTATCAATTAGGGGTTTTAAAAAAAGCGGTATTTGGCCCGAAGTGAGAAATCGAAACCAGGGACAGGACTTCGCCAATGTCCCTGGCCAGTTCATTTTGCTCGGCCGGAAATTTTCCCCCATAATCTCTCAATTGATTTGCGAGCCACAACGCCTCCGTTGAATTCATCGGTACGGTCATCTCGCACTCTACTCCATACTTGAAGTAGACGATAGTGATGTCAGAGATGTGGCGGTGTGTGCCGAGGTATGCGGCCACTTTCATTAGCTTTATTCGCAAGGGGAGTTCTGTGGGCTGGTTCCTGCCCCAAAAGAAGGGGGTAGCGTTCTCCCCCTCCTCAAACTGAAGGGCCCAGACGAAATGAGATTGGGTGGCCATGTGTTTTACGGGAAATTCGGCTCTAAATAGGACAAAATGGGACTTTTTATGAGTTAAATGAAAAGTTTGGCTAAAAGAACAGGTTACAAAATATTCAAAACAAATTATTGAAAGTTTATACCAAAAATTACTCACGTTTTAAAAGTAACTTGAATGTAGTAGATATGAAATAGGAATGATGTGCACAGCCCAAAATCGAACGTCCTATAATCCAGCAAATATTTGCAGTAAATATTTGTCGGAGACGAACGAATCGAAGCATGTGCATAATAGGGACCCAAAATGGTCGAAATTAAATACCAAGATGAGAATGATGAAGATATTTGAAATAATAAGAAAAGTTCAAGTAAAAAGGGATTTTGAATAAAACTATGTAGGTTTTGGATGCATTCCGGTAATAATTGCGACATGCCCTTCCCCTTTGTGGGGCCCCTCATGTTGCTGCCAATACTGGAGGTAAATAGCTTCCGATCCGTTTTGACCGTGTTTATTCCCCGCGACGTAATTCCATTTCGGGGGACTTAGGTCGGTCCGGTACTCGTATATATGTACCCCGAGCATTTCGGCGAGCAGGTGCATGTCGGAATCAATGACCCCACGTGATAGTAACGTCGCATTGGGATCGTGAAAAGGATAATAGAACGAATCCAAACGTCCTCGTTCACGCAATTGCTGATCCTCTAAGGTCCGTTGCAAGCGGTACGACTGTACTTTTCTCCCGGTAATAAGGTAATGTAGGCAATCTAATAAACAAGAAGAAAGAGTGCAAGCGCCTTCGATCGTAATGGGTTCGTGCGTGTTGACGTTGGCACTATCGCAGTCTTGGGTGGCGATAGGTTTTTTCCCGGCAACGAAGACAGGGACACGAGGTTTATGCGATCGATTTCCCTTTGCTTTCTTCACCGGCGTCATAATCGTCCGGCATATTCGTTCGCGAGTCTTGGACGATAAATGTCGCATAGGAACCTCGTCAGATAGGATCATCCGGGCTTCAATACATTTAATGCACTCGAAACAGACATTTCGACAGACATCACGGAGGTCTCCCTCTATGAAATACTGCGATCGCGCTTCTTGGTGTAGATCGTTAGAGTTCCCCCGATGACTTAAGGTTGACCTATGTAAATTACGTAACACGGGGGTGACGTTAAGCTTGTGGAGAACGATTTTCCCATCTCGGCGTAGGTATCCATCCACGAGGGAATACTTCTTCGCTCTAAGGCAGAAGGCGGTTCTTTTGTTTCGGGCAAGGCCGGGGGGTATTTTCCGTCGTTCTTTCGGGGTAGCGTGGAGATATTGGGATATTTGGGTATATAATTCAAAATCCATGATAAAGATGATAAATCGAATAATATGTAATAAGATGAAGAAACCGTTTAGAACGCTACCGAATGATTGATTGGTAAATAATAAAATAGTTAAGTTAAGATTGAATTAAACTCGTGTTTAATTAAGTTCGTGGGATTAATCCCCCTCTTTAGTGAAAATAGTGAATGCAATAGCTCCCGCCAACCCCCCCCCCCCCCCCCAACTCGGGAACTATAAGGGCGAACTTTATGAAATTTAATGGAGTGATACTAGAGATGATTTGACCCGGGCATGCAAAGCGCCGGACCCGCTTGACCCCCTGGGGCCGAGTGATAACGGTTCCCGGAAGTGCAAATGGCCCCACCGGAAACCCTTAACTAATGATCCGATTGAGCTCATTTTTAAATATGTGGTAGCCCTGGATGAGGGAAGCTTAAGTTTGGAATTCCAGATCTCCAAGGTCACCCCGGCCCGATTTATGCCCTAAACAAACAAACCCCCACATGACTCCCGGAGGCTACTTCTCGACCCCCAATGACCCTAGGGAGCTGAAACTTGGAGGGATGGTAGATAGTGACATGGTCTATCGTATATTAGGATGATGACCCTACTGGGTGACAATGGCACGGGCTATTAGCACTTGGGAATATCACCCCTTTTAGGTGTTAACGGGCTATTTGCGAAAAATAATGCGCGAGGGCATATCGATTTTATGGCTTATATGTGTAGTATAACCCACCCCGGTAAAAAGGACCCCTATAGGTCTCAGCTCCCGGTTGACCTTTCTGGTGCTAATTGACCTTTCCCGGGAAAAGTGATAATGAACCTTAAAAGTGGGATAACTTGAGAAGTATTTGTCGGATATGGATGAAACTTGGTAGGTACGACCCCATGTGACCTCGAACCGATTATGGGAGACTTGACCCCGGGTGACCCCGGGTTGACCTTTACTTGACCTTTTGGAATTTTAGCCCCGAAACCCCTAAAATTAGCACCGGAAAGTAGCCCAAATCATATGTCTCGTAATCAGGGGAGTTAATAGAGATATGTTATTGATATTGGGTGACAATTTGCGTGCGTAGGAAATTAGTTAGGCATTTCCTGGAATTCGATGGAATATCTTGGCTTAATGTATAGTGGTATATTGTTGGATTTAATACGAGTTAGTTAAATAAACATTGGGTTAAATTTTGACTTGGCGAATGAACTATTAATAGAAATGCGTCAATGGCACAGAAAAGTAGTCACATATTAATTTGGCAATATGACAGAGGGAATAGGGAATTAATTAACATAAATATTAGAAATGTACTGGATATTCCATTGACTTCTGGGAGATGTTTTTTTTGGCTCAATTGGACACTAGTTGGGGGAATGACTTAACCTGAAGGTCGATTAGGTTGAAATTTGAATAGGTTATGCATGGGAATTTTTGGATTATGATAATTAGGAAATTAAGTCCTTTGTGAATTTACCCTAAATGTGGGAGACGGGAAAAGTTACGGGAAAGTTAAATAAAGTCCTTGGTAATGTTGATATGTAAATATAGCTTGGATTGAGTTGAAGTTGCATTTGCTATTTGTTTTGCATAGCTTTGATTGGCATTTGGAACCTGGCATTTAAATTAATGTGATCATGCCGAGTTTATGAACTGGAACGTTGCGTAGGAGGCATAAAGGTAAATGCTAAGACTTATAAGGGGATGGCATCTCTAACTAAAACTAAGGGTAAATAGACTTAAGGTACGAACGTTCCGGTCGACCTTTGCGACAAAAACAGAACAAAAATTAGGAGAGACTAATCAAGTTGGTTAGAAAAAGTTACGAAAAACCTTAAAGGAACAACTTCGCGAAAGTTGTTAATTTATCGGGTAGGGTAATTTTTCTAAGTACTTTCAAGAAGAAAGTGAAACTCAGAGAGGCACCTCTGGAAGTTGATATTAGTGAAGTGCTGATAACTGTTAGAGGCAGTTAGTTAATTAATAATAATCGCAAACCCTTCTCCTTAATTGAACGAATAATTTTTATCTGGGCCAATTATAGGCCATTCTGTAGTTGGATTATATTTATCTCTTAATTCATACTTATTATCGAAAAGTGTTGTTGCGAGCGATTATCGATTGACGAGAGAGGTACAGCCGGAAGAGCACCACAAAAGGGGCGAGCAACATAATACGATACAGACCGGCTATCCACCAAATTAACCCTTTTGGGATTGTGAACAGCACTGGTACTTGGTTGCCCCACCGACCCAGTGTAAAAGGGAAACATATAGCGGCGACACGAAGTAGAGTGAAAGGTCGGCCTAGAGATATTGTGAATTCCACACGTTTACACATTACGCATTACGCAACAGAAATGCAAGATATTAATATCCAGCACCGAAGTTTTATTGACAAAAATCATCGATTATAGTGGGCTTTTGAGGACTGAAATTTTGTCTATATGATCGATTGTCGTGGCAAATTAGACAACCTAACGGATTTTTAATCCATTATTACCGTTTTTTTTTTGAAAAATAAAAATCATTGCAATTCATTACAAATGATTAAAATCCATTTTTGATTCCAATTTAATCGATTACTTTTTTGTAGATTTTTACTTTAATGTTTACGCTCATTGTTTTGGCATAATTTGTTCACATGCCAACTTTGTCGCTATCATATTATGTGAACCGAAAAATCACTTATAAAATTTCGCAGGTGGGGGGGGGGGGGAGGATTAGCAGTCCATGGCAAACATATTTAGTTAGACAAACCTCTAGCTACACCAGAAAAATGACACTTATACTTATACTTATGTGAGGTGGAGGATGGGGGAAAAAGCCGGCATCAATTTTATGGTGTATCGAGGGGTTTTACAATGTTAAACATGAATACCAAATATGTTTGTATTGGCTTAATCACTTTGCGTGCATGCCATTTGCGTGCGTGCATGTCACTTTGCGATTGTCGTGGCAAATTAGACAACCTAACGGATTTTTAATCCATTATTACCGTTTTTTTTTTGAAAAATAAAAATCATTGCAATTCATTACAAATGATTAAAATCCATTTTTGATTCCAATTTAATCGATTACTTTTTTGTAGATTTTTACTTTAATGTTTACGCTCATTGTTTTGGCATAATTTGTTCACATGCCAACTTTGTCGCTATCATATTATGTGAACCGAAAAATCACTTATAAAATTTCGCAGGTGGGGGGGGGGGGGGAGGATTAGCAGTCCATGGCAAACATATTTAGTTAGACAAACCTCTAGCTACACCAGAAAAATGACACTTATACTTATACTTATGTGAGGTGGAGGATGGGGGAAAAAGCCGGCATCAATTTTATGGTGTATCGAGGGGTTTTACAATGTTAAACATGAATACCAAATATGTTTGTATTGGCTTAATCACTTTGCGTGCATGCCAATTTTTGTAACATTCGGATAACGTGAACAAAATTTCCCTGGTAAAATTTTGCAGGTGGGGGGAAAAGGAAAAAGAGCTAAAAAGTCAAAAGAAAGTATCGGACTAAGTTTATAATGGGAAATATTCAGACAGATGGCCCTTTACGGGGAGACTATGCCCCCTCTGACTGATCCCCCCAATGTGAGTCACGAGCACTATCGGGTGGAGCCGGAGTTCGACTACACGACCCCCATCATGGTCCAGTTCGGAATCAGCATAGGAGGCTGGGTACTCCTCTTTGCTCTAGGATAGGGGACTTTCCATTATTTCTTGATAGGCACGGGACCATGAAACTTACACAGTTTTCCGCAGCCCGTTCCTCTCTTGAGCATACAATCAGATTGTTTATAAAATTTCCAAACGCTTACTACGGTAAGTAAATGTGTACTCGTTGAAAATAAGGCTCTTTTTCTTTTGAAGACTTTGAAGATCTTCGCGAACTCAAACTAGAAGCCGAGAAAATTGATTTGCGCCTTCAATGAGGGAAGTGTGAAAAAACAGCTTTTGGAGTACATAGATCTGAGATAGAAGCGTCTTTTAGCAGCGAAATTCCCGTTATCCGATATATCCCACCCGACGACACAACTCTGCTTGGCGCTGGTCTCAGTAGAAACGCAGTCCGGGACGAACTCGCAAAGAATTTAGAGAAACTAAAAACGACGTGTAGTACACTCGCTCTGTTATCCACTCAGGCAGCGTTTTTTCTCTTGAAGAGCTCTTATTCCATTCCGAAGCTCATGTATCGCCTGAGGACTAGAGCGGTTTTTGCGCTGAAACTGATCTCTTGCCCGCTGTCGACTCTGCGCTGGAAGATGATGTTCAAACAATCTTCAACATCGATGTTTCCACCGACGAGTTTCAACCTGACTAAGTGGATTACTTCGAACCCTGATATTTTAAGTGCAACACCTAGCAACACCTCGTTATATCTCACGACGAACTGACAGAACCCAAAACAGGAATTGGGGTTCGAATGGGACATTTTCTCTGATTCACTAGCTTTTTAGCCAATGAAATTTCATGAGTCAAACAAAAGAAGCCAACCTAGCGCAACCTTCTACCATTTCTTCTTCCTTTTTCAACTCTTTTGGCATCGCTGCCGCCGCCACCATTCACTTACGATTTCTACAGCAAAAATACGCAGAAAAGGACTAAATGGGGCTATCAAATTACCAAAGAGGACCTTCCTGAGCTATTTTAACTACTGCGAGAAGCCGGCAACCTTCAACCGCTTATTTGCGTCGCCCTTATTTCCTGAACCGATTTCAAAAATTTCCTCGCACATTTTTTCGGATGCTTCGTACGCAGCTCTTGATTCATTAGCATACCTTGTCTACACAACCCGTCTTGCTAGTTTTATTAAACAACAGCAACGCTTCTATCTAACCCAAAATTGTCTCTGGAACGAAAGCAGCAGTTTTTTATTGGATTCGTGGATCTGACCAGAGACATTAAATCATTGTTGAAAATCGTATATCTGCGATACTGGAGCTCGCCCAAATTACTCAGTGGAAAAATTGCCATGGTTACTTCAATTCCACCAATGATGGAACTTGTGAAAATCCCTGTTTAGAGTTCGATATAAGCAGCCGTCGTTTCAACGGACCAGATTTTTTTTCTTCAGCCAGTAGATGCTGGGCCAAAACTGTCATTCGAAAAAGCTTCCCCCTTAGACGCCGTTCTTTTGCCAAACCAGCATCCTTCTAGCTGTGACAGCCTTCCAAGACCCCAAGAAAGGGCAGCTCCTGCCTCTAGAATGGAAATTTTTTGATGTGAAACCCGCTTCTCCGCGCAATTGTTTGGTTCTAATTGCAGCCGCGCGTTTTAAAGATCAAACATGCAAATCTTCAATCGATCAACCAGGAACTCAAAGCGTTTATCAGAAATTTCGATAACACAACTTTGATCAGTTTCCAACCTCAGCAATAATTTAGCAAACAAAAATTTAGCGACGAAATCTTTCATCAAAAATTCGCAACAAAAATCTTTTCCAATCGAGTAAATTGTTCTCCAGGAAAAAAAGCAAAATCTTACCCTAGAGGAATCCGAAATTTCTCCCCTTTCCGCGGTAAATTTAAAACATTGGGAGCCAAAGGATGACTACAAAAGTCAAGTTTTGACACTTTTTCAGAGCATCTCATTTTATTGGATGGAAAAAAAAACCAGAAGTTTACTTCTTCATACCACATGTTCTTATTTCGAAAGAACATTCGCCACCCGAGCCAGCAACACGTTTCAAGACGACTAATGAATTCTCTCAGGCAGATCTCAAATACGCAGAATGTACAACTTGAATATTATGCTTCTTTTCATGTAGTTGTGCAAGCAACTACATTACTTCAACCTGCAATTACTTGGATAACGACAACGACTAGCCAATATTCTTCGACAATGATCAACGACAACAAAGAAGCATGATCAATCAGCAGACAACAACAACCAGCCAACCTGTTTAACTCAACATTTCTGAACTTCGCAACAGCAGCCACCGCATTAGGACAGTGACTAACTGCAACAATGGACCAGCTCCTTAAATCACCAGATTCAACTTGCAATTACCTAGCCGAAACTTTGTAATGTGTCCTCGTGATAGCAGATAAACCGCATTTGACAGCCGACGGCTACAATTTAGGCAGCCAATTTAACATGCTGACGCACTCTGATAAACATAGTTTAGAATTAAGCCAAGAGACACTCCTCTCAATTTTTCATTTTTTTTGCAATCGCAGAAAAGTCCGGCTGTACGGTGCACTGTTTGATGCACAGTCTCAAAAACTTTAAGGCATATTTACATTGCCCGCAAAATGATCAACCCGCAAGAATGACAGTTACTTGACAGTGATGAAAGTCAATCATTTGACACGCGAGAAAAGCAGTGATCATCACGCAAAATTGAAGTTACTTGACCTAAAACTTGGAAAATTGAAAGTTAGTGGTTGCCATATATTTCGAGTTTACAGTGGGAAAAAGTGAAATAGAGTCATTTTTTGCGATTTTTTAAATTGCAAAACCAATTGTTATCTTAAAATGAGACTTTTTTCAATTCTCCCACTTGTAAAATTACAAACTAAAATTTCAAAAATTGTTCACATTGCGTTTTGCATTTCAAAAATGTTGTAAAATAAGTTTCACTTGTTCATCCTGACAAGTCTTAAAGCAATCTTTTATTTATGAATGTTCATTTTAAATAGACTTTCACAAAATGAATTTCAAAGAATTTCAAGGGGCTGGAAAAAAACCGAGTCTTTGAAAATCGAAAAGAGCTTAGTTTCTTAATTTTTATTTAATTAGCAGAAAAAATGTCATTCTTATTCCAAAATAAAACACCAATTTTCAGTCTACACGCAATTTTCAAAAATTTAGTGCAATATTTGGAAATTTCACATTTTGTTTAGCCACTTTTTGTTTCAGCGATCACATTTTTCAATAGTTGACCTATAGAAGGCTTTTTAATAAATAAAAAAATGAAATGATCAATTTTTGAAATAAAATAATAGTTCCCAATTTTGCAAAACAAGTTGCATCATAATAAGTCCGGTAACACTCCCTGCAAATTTGTCTTCATCAATTTTTTGTTCAGTATGCTCCTAATTATTTTGGACTTCGAGGACAAAAAGGGTAGAAGATCAATATTTTTAATTTATGACGTGAAATGAATTAAAATGACTTCAAATGACTAAAATGACAGTAAAATCAACTAGTTCGCAAATTTAAAATGCAAAAAAGTTTTTATGCTCAAAAAAGTATATTGCAAAAAATTGCATGCGAAAATGAATGTTATTTTTGTCTATAATGAAGTACAAGCTAAACTTTTCATGGAAAAGAAGTAAGTACCAAGCTTGTACCAAGCTGAGTGAACTTTGAGCTGTCATCTCAAACAACTTTTACATAGAACCAAGTATCAGTGAGATTTTTTCCTCTCAACCATTGGGTTCTTTTGTTTGAAAATCTGTGGTTAAAGTTTTTTCGCAAAAATGTTTCGCAAAACACACACAAAAAAAACATTTTTGTTTAAGGAAAAAGCTTTTCTTAAAAAACTTATAAATGGAAAAATGCTTATTGTACGTTTTTCCGCATACGAAAAAATATAAGACAAGCCTTTTTGGTCAACCTTGGAATTTGGATCAACCATACAAAATCTTTTCTAAGTGACCTACCGTAGAACGTTCTCCCCAAGCAAGAAATAATTTTGAAGTTCAAATCCGCGTAAGACCTTCTTTTCAAAAAAGCGCGCTGAAAAACTTCTAGAGAAAATGTTTTAAACCGAACAGTCGTTTTATCCTGTTCATAGCTTAAAATATTAATTATGATTTGGTGTCGATTGATTTTTTCGACTATTGAGATTTTTTGCTCAGGAGGTCAATTTCTGAAAAAACCGGTATTTTTTACCCCCTAAATCGATTGGGGCTGAAGGGAAATTGTACGTTTGATCTAAATGTTCGAAAGATTAGATTATGTTTTCAAACGTCAAAATTGAAGAGCTCAAACTTTTTCCAAATATAATTAAAATCGATAATTGATTCAGTTCTTTTAGAGCTAGAAGGTTGTGTATTAGAAATTCAAAACTAGCTGCAATTTTTGTGCTTGGCTTATTGCTCCGATCATTAAAAATTGAGAACAAAACTGCTTTCAAAAGAAGACTAGAATTTTCATTAAAAATCATTATGTTATATAATTAATGGCTTTAGAACAACAACCCGGGTTGACCAAAAATGCTGCTCGCATATTTTTTCATGTATAAAAAATGCTAATCATACATATTTCATGCAATTTCATTAACACAGAAAATTGCATGAAAGATCTATGAATGGTCACTTTTCATATATGGAATTTGTAGGACTAGCATTTTTCCATAAACCAAAAATTATGATTTTTTACTTTTTAGTTTCTCAAAACTTTTTGGTTGTGTTCGTAAACGAACACAACTGACAAAACCTTGGGGTTGCTCAAACGTAAAATTACCATAGGTTTGATCGTCTCGCTTTAAAAATGCATTGTAAACGGTTTGAAATGTCCTAAATCTGTCCTTCACAAATAATATAACAAAATTATCAAACTTTCAAGTTTTGGCAAAAATTTTTAATGCTGATTATTTTTTAAAATTTGAATTTTTAACTTATCAGATAATGATCAAGGCTTACATAAACATGCCATACAAAACAATTGAAAAAATTTATTGGGCGAAAGGGGAAAAATTTTATTATTAGTGTATCCAGGACTACGTTATGCACAAAAAAATAAATTTTGCTTGCGGTTAAATGAAAAACAAAAAACATTTTGATGCAGATTCAAATTTACTTTGTTGTCGCCATCAAAAAAATGCTAGTCATACAATTTCCATATATGGCAATTGTATGATTAGCAGTGTTTTTTAACAAAAGTTTTTCTTTTCTTTGTTTGGTACGATACACTGAATTTTATGCCAAAACAACGAAAAAGATCTTCGAAATTACGATGACACCATTTTAGCAAAAAGTATGAATTTTGATTGATTAGTTTGTTTTCACGCTAGTTCATGGAATTGTATGACTAGCATTTTGGGTCTATGGGGGTCAACCCGGGAAGCCAACAGGGGTTTCAAGCCAAATTTTTAACTTTTCGAGTGTATGAAAAATTTGCCGAAGTGTGTTTACTTAGGGACTGCTGAATAAAGTTAGTCAAATAGTTGTTTATTACTTAAATTAATCGAGTGTTTTTTTGTGATACTCAATCAACTGTTTTTGGAATGCATAGTTCATAAAAAAATCTGTGAATGATAGTGTTGTTTGACAAAAAAATTGACGTTTAAGAAATTGAATATGATTTTTATAGCAGTTGTTTTATGTTTAGAAACGACCAACTTACGTGTTTTGAGCCCATGATCTCTTACTACTTCCACGAACTTACATATTTCTTTCGGCCTGAACCCCCTATTTATGTAATTTTGCCTGAAATAATGAGGCCTGGTGTCCGGCACTCATGGGTAGTTGCGCTATGAAACGTTGTTTTTTATGTCAGACTAACTGGTGTATCCTCGTTTTAAGCTGAAAAAGCAGATTTTTTTGGTAAATTGATTTCCGAGAAAATTTTTTTTTTCAACTTGGGACTGCTCCGAAAACTTTGCTTTGTTGGGACATCCCCAAAAAGTGACCTGAGCATTTTATGTTAAACATGAATATATGATAAGGGTTTATCTTCATAATGATTTCCCAATTGTTTTTTGAACATTAAGTTATCTTGGAGTTTTACGACGCAGACTGCACTTAACTTTCCTTATCAATTCTCTTTTGCAAATATTTAAAGTTCAAACTGTGCCCATAATTTGCAGCCATTCAAGATTTGCTTGTCAGGAAAAAATGTTGACATTTTAACTGAAACTATCATTTCTTTCAAGATGTGTTATTACATTTTTTCCAAGCCCGACCCAACGAAATGTTATGTTCTCCGGAATTCAATTTGTGATAATTTTTCAATAATTGAAACGGGTTTTGATAAAAATGACTTTCAACGATGATAAAAATGTGCTGATGACGTAATTGCAGCTCTGTTATAAAGTGTCATATAAAGCTATCCCGAATAAAAACTTCAATTTTTTGTTCAAACCACGTCGCTTAAGGGACGGAAGGAAAACTATGGATCAGCCTGTGTGTTTAGGTGCTTCCGTTTTTTTTTCAGGTATTTCCCTCCAGTGTTAGATAATTCCGCCCAACTTTTTCCTTCCCATTGAAAAACTAAAAGAAACTCCGAGAAACTTTCTTCTGTAAATTGTTTTTGTGAGGTATAACCTCTTGAAAATATCTCTAACCTCTCGTTATAACCTCTAAAAGCTAATCTGCTACGAAAGTCAGCCAAATCCATTTCAAGAAAGAACTGCTAAATTCAAACATAAAATTGAACAGTCAGGTGGAGTACTCTCCACCTAGAAGACGAGTTCAGTTCTCTTTTTTTTTCAAAAAAGAGATTATTCTCATATTTTTAAGAAGTTAATACATCATATCTATTTGGATTAGTAATAATAAAATCGTAAAGTCTCCCATCCGTGACAGGTGTTCTGATTCAACAGCTGATTGTGAGGAAGTGTCCAAAATGTGTGAAGAAATGCCTGAAATGTTGCGAAGAAAGGGAGTACGAAGGTAAAGCTATGGTTGTTATTTAAAGTTTCAATAAAAATTTTATGGTTTTTTATCGTTTGTTCCTTCAAAAAAATGAGTTCATTCAATTTCATTGCCTTGTAGTTTCTTTTTGTGTGAAAAACATAAGGTTGGTGGTTCGAGTCCCTACAGGTTTTTTTTTCTGGCTAGCGATAGCTTATATTTGCAAATTTTCTAGATATGCCTAGATTTTCTGGATTTGCCTAGAGTTCAGATTAGAGATATGTATTCAAAGAAAATCCATGCTGCTTGAACACTTTATAACAAATTTCTGACCAGAAATTTTTCTCAAAAAATAAATATTCCTCGTCAGAAAAAAATACGTTAGTTACAGATTTATATCAGGCCTTGAGTTAAAATTAAGGTATGATAGATAAACAACTTGTTTTTAAAATCTAATTTCTATTTTTTTCTAGAATAACTGATGCCAGAAAAACATGTACTTAGTATCTATACTTCCTTATTTCAATATTTTTTGAAGTGCATGTTTCTCTATAAACCGATATAGACCCACTATCTTCATCGGCTTACAGTGAATCTTGCACTTCACAATAAGGAAGTACAAGTTAGCAAGAGTTTTTCTGATCACAATAATTTCGGTTTTGAAAAATTTAAAGATAGAAAATTTTCATAATTTGAAAAACAAGTTGAAAAAAAGCAATTCTTTAGTTTTAAGATCTTTTTTTTCTAAATTTCGCGCAGCTTCTTTTTTAACGAGGTGAGGTTGAATTAGACAAAGTTGATCTCGATAGAGACAACTTTTCGATTTGCCAAATTATGGTACATATAAAAACCCTTTCAACCGTGATGCACGGCTGAATAGGTTTTTCTTTGTACCATACTTGGAATCATACGATACTTCTTTGAGGCAATGAAAAACAATCCATCCTGCGCCATAGTTCTTCGCTGTTTTTTTTCTGTAGTGTTCAGAACAAAAACAATTCAGCTGATCGTTAGTTTTTGCAGATGACTACATGACCTCTCGTTCAGTCGTGGCATCTGGAAACAGTTATTATCAGCGCACCTCTTCCTACGACAAGGCCATCGATGCTGCTGGATTGGAGATGGCATACGGTAGCACCGACCTGTAAGAACCTTTTTAATCATTCTGCTCGTGCAGCATTTCAAAGTAATTTTTTCTTGCAAAACTGTTCAATATTAGGGAGGAACCAGTTAGTCAATGCTGAAAATTGTTTTGAAAAATACGGTTTTTATAAAAGATAGTTTTTAGTTTTTTTTAAAGAAACATAAAGATAGTTTTTAGTTTTTTAAAAGCTCAAAAAATCAATTTGATGAATCCCCAAAAAACTCTTGATGTGGTGTTTTATTAATTGTTTTGTTTTTCGAATTAGATAAGTGCCTGAAATAAATACTCACAATGTTGTCAGGGGCTACAATGTTCAGTTGTCATTCATCCTAGTTGCTATTTCTTTATCTACTTATCTCTGAGAGTTCTCACACTATAATTAAGTGTGAGTTTGGTTCCTGCCTGTCAATCAGCCTAGAACTGTCTAGCTGTTATGCGTTGACCTCTAGTTCACTCTCTTATTTATGCGAACTAGAAGACAGTCAATTCAGTATTTAACAGCCATTGTTTTGTCATTCCTTGTTATGGCGCAGCCAGTGGATGGAGGGGGGAAAAACCCCCTTGGAATTGTGGCATTCTGGCCTCCGAATCAGGCGGAACCACAACTCTTATGGGAACACTGGAAACAACGATTTCATTGGGCAATGGTGGCGAAACATGGACTAGTCTCGTCGGAATTTTACTTTGCATCGACATTGACTGAAGCACAGATTAATGACCTGGGTGACATTGGTGGCAAACCAAGGGAAGAAGGTGAACGTACACTGATATCGAATCTGTACCTATGCCTGGGACACGAGGGACAGAGAGCCTTGCATAATCAGCATCCACATTTAAATATGGAAACAATACGATACCCGCGTTTTTTGGATACCTGTGTAGCTCTCTTACAGAAAGAGCGAAATGAAACGTACCCAGATGTTATCGAGGAAACAAAAGGAGGGGGAAAGCTTAGAATCGTTCTATGCAGAACTTAGCGGAATGGCGGCAAGATGCAATTTGGGCACCCAGGAGCGGAAAATGGTGAGAGACATATTTATATTCAATATGAGGAACAGGGACGCTCAGAACGAGCTGTGTCGGGAAACTAAGACCCCGGAGGAAGCATTGAGAATCGCGATGTCGTATGAAAGAGGAGACAAGTACGCAAAGACTTACAAGGGCGTCGCATCCGGTTCCACGGGAGCGGTTTATCCATCGCCAGGGGGTTCCCTGCAGATCAAAACGGAACCAATCAGCAATATTCGTGGATCCAGGGGACGAGGAATGCCAAGGGGACGGGGCCAATACTCAAATCGTGGAGGAGGTCGAACACAAGAACGAATGCAAGAACGAAGATGTTACAATTGCGATCAACCGAACTTCACACCAGAACACCGACAGCGATGCCCAGCAAGAGCCGTCACATGCAACTTTTGCAAAAAGGTCGGGCATTTTGAGAGGACTTGCCGGGGAAAACGACAGTCAAGGGGGGGGGGGGGTCAACCAGTTGGACTAATCCAAGGGGATGAGCTATTCGAGGAAGAAGATACCCCCTCGGATGACGTGGGGCCCCAAGTTGCAACGAATTCAGTGAGTTTCGTTAAACGAGAACACCACAGCTGGTCATCAGAAAGTTCCGACGGCTACATGGTTATGGCAATCAGACGGAAGAAAGAGACATTATTGAAAGTTGCCGGACCTAAACTCAAAATATATATCAATGGACACCCGATGAACATCTGGATCGACAGTGAATCGCCGATATCCATCCTAACATTAGACGATTTGAGGAGAACAGTGGGAAGAGCGGGAATTAACTTAAAACAAGATGACGCTGACGATGACGGTTTCCGGGATTACAGCAACAATCGGATCAAGATGTTGGGCAGAATGGAACTCGAGTTAGCATCAAACGGCTGGAAGACGAAAGCAGAAGTCCGAGTCATTGGGGGGACCAGACCATCCATCGTGGGTCGTGATTTGATGGGAAAACTCGGACTCCAGTTGATGCAAGCAGATCCAGGGGGGGAATTAATGAACATCCAGGGGACGGAAGACAATTCATGTGAGGAAGGGCACAACGAATCGGAGGATGAGCAGATGGACCAATGGCAATTATACTTCAGTAAGCTATTCCCAAAACCTTTTACTAGAGACGGAAAAATTAGGAACTACAAGGTTCAAGCGGAATTTTTCAAAAATCTTGTACCAGTGCAGCAGAAGGGACGGAGAGTGCCGGTATCGCTCCAAGAAAAGGTGGACAAGGAAATTGATAAGCTATTAACCCAGGGACATATAGAAAAGTTGAAAGAATGTTCGGATCGATATTTTGTTTCTCCGATCGTCATCACCGTAAAAAAAGACGGGTCCGTGAAGTTAGCATTGGAATCTCGAGAGCTTAATAAACAAGTTCATAAAAACAAATACCAAATGCCAAATATAGAAGAACTTGTAGATACAATAGGACAGCTTATTTCCGAGAAAAAACAAGGGGAGGTGTATTTTACTACGATGGATCTAACGTACGCGTATGGGCAACTACCACTTAGTGAAGAAACAAGCGTGCACTGTAATTTTTCTCTGGTGGGCGGACGGTCAACGGGAACATACCGATTCCGGACAGGGTTTTACGGGCTAACGTCCATGCCGGCAGAGTTTCAACGAGTAATGGACTCAATTTTGAACGAATTCCCACAAGCGAACGCGTTTATTGATGATATTTTGGTTACAACCAAGGGAACGGAAGTCGAACACATCTCCTTGGTTGAAAAGATCCTCAGGAAACTAAATCGCGAAAACATATCTTTGAAACTACCAAAATGCGAGTTTGCGAAAAGAGAATGCGAGTGGCTTGGCCATAGTATAACCGAAACGGGGGTTACGCCGCTTAAACGCAAAACATCGCCGATAGACGCATTAAACGCTCCTAAAACAGTCACTCAATTGAAATCATTTATGGGCTCAATTCACAGCTTGCATAAATATTTACCAGCGATAGCGGAGATGTCAGCTCCATTAAGGCCACTTCTTAGCAAGAGAAATGAATATAACTGGACCGCGGAATGTGAAAATGCTTTTCGAAACATTAAATTGGGGGTCGCAAACATAGTTGAATTAAAACATTTTGATATTCATAAAGACATTAGAGTTGTCTGCGACGCAAGCCATAATGGTCTTGGAGCGGTTTTAGAGCAATTGGGTACAACGGTGGCGCCCTATCTCGTTTGCATCACGATTCTTAAACGCAGCCGAAAAGAAATATTCCACTAACGAGCTTGAAATGCTGGCGGTGGTATGGGGGCCGAATATTTCAGAAACTACATTTTAGGAAGATCTTTTACAGTTATCACGGATCATAAGGCCCTGATTTCATTACTTAACGGGAATAACAAGAAAAAAAAACACTCTTTTCACGACTGACACGTTGGCTAGACAGACTGATTCCTTTTGACTTTATAATAGAACACAAACCAGGCGCCAAGATCGGATTAGCAGATTACTTGTCAAGGCATCCTAGCGAACCCCCTAAACCGATAAGTCAATATGATAATTTGTTCACCGTGGCAAAAATCGCTTCAATTAGGAAAACCCTTGGTTTCACAGATGATTTAAAATCCCTTGGTGAACGAAATCATCAGGACATTAAAGGAACTGGTTCTAAACAGTCTAGACAGTTTTCATCCAATCAGAAGCGAGAACGGAAAACATGCTTACAAACAGCGACGGTTGAGGGCGGAAAGTCATGCGTGAAGACACCGACCAATAGGAAACGATCAATTTGCATAACGCGTAAATCAAAGAAATCCACAGGACATTCAGTGTGCTCTATATATTGTTCCCTTGGAAGACGGTTAAATTGGCCTATATCAAATAATTCAAACAAAATGGATAGTGAGTCGAATTGTTCTTTCCCAGTATTTGATATTGAAAATGTTGAAATCGATGCCCAAACTAACCCTCCGAATAGACTACACTCTAAAATCAACTCTCCGCTAAGACTAGATGAAAACTTATTGAGTAGCGATGAAATAACTGTCATTAACCCTGAAATTGTTGCCATTACTAAAAATACACGGGATTCAAAAATTAATACAGTACTTTCTATACCTTCGAAATTCCCAGGCGAGCTTTTTCCGACCGTTAACCCAAATCAACAAGTTATGTCTATCATTCCCCGGGATTGCAAGGTTATCAAGAAATCCCAAGCGTTACCAGAATTATTTAATCTAGAAATTATTGCCTCAAACATACCGGCGGATGTGAACTTAGTACGAGTAAAAGAAGCGTTGGAGAAGAGGATTAACTTGAAAGAAGAACTCCTGAAGATTGGGAAGTACTGGGCCCAATACGCAAACGATTTGTCATTGCGGGACGATTGTGTGTGGCTAGATGGACGGCTGGTCATTCCTTTGCCATTACAAGTCCCAATTGAGTCGCGGATACATTATTACCATCACGGTAAAAGGAACATGTATGAAGCAGCGCGTGACGTCTGGTATCCCTACATGTACCGCAGTTTGGCAGCAAAGGCCACGTACTGTCAGCAATGCACGGAAGCGGGTAAGAATCTAAAATCGTTATTACCCAAGAGAGACATGGGGAAGGTCCCTGAACCAAGGGAACCCAATGAATGTATACAATTGGATTTCTGGGGGCCAATAAACTACTTGAACGAGAGTAAGAAATATGTCTTGGTTGCTACGGACCGGTTCTCAAGGTGGCCATCAGCAATGGTTACTACCACTAACACGTCAGATAAAGTCTTAAAATTTCTCGATAAATACATAACTCAACATGGAGTACCCCGGAAAATACACGTTGATCAGGGATCATGTTTTACATCTAATACGTTTAAAAGCTTCTGTAACAGCGAAGGCATCGAGCTAATGTACTCACCAGTGAACGATCATCGAGGCACGGGGTCCGTTGAACGGACAATAGGGAGTTTGAAGAATTTTGTCCTAACCTATGCGACTGACAAAGAGCATGAGTCTCTAGAATCGATGGTCGATAAAGCGCTAGGCGCGCTACGATTTTCCAAAAATGCAACTACTAAATTAACACCTTTTGAAGCCCACCACGGCCGGGAGGCTAACACCGTTTTACGCAATCTTACGAAAAAACCAAGCTTGAAAAATTTGAAGTGGAAGAACGTCTTAAAACAAAAATGTTTGTGTTTAGACGAAAATGATCCTGAGTTGAGTAAAATTGCATTCCCTCAGCACTCGAATTGGGAGGAAAGGTCCGATCTGACATACGCTACAGCTTTAAGAAGGGCCCCTATCATGCTTGATAGCGATCAGCAAATGGACACGTGCCCAGGGGAGGGATCGGGAGTTGCCCCGAAAATCCAAGGGAGTAAAGACACTGGCCCTAACGTCCAAGGGAGTGGAGGCGCACGCGACCTGTACCAGCGTACAACCAGCAAGACCCTAAATCGGTACAAACTCTTAAAATCTAATGTTTTCTCTGAATCCAAACATACTATCAAGCTAAAAAACGGATCTGTTCTTAGGAAAAGTGCAGTGTCAGAAAAGCAAAAACCCATACTTCCCAAGAAACGGAAGCCGGCTACGCTCAAGGAGATGTTATCGAGCGCAAAGAAAGGGGTAGTCGAAAGCCCGAAATCAAAAGGCCAAAGGCTATGAAAAAAGTGTCGGTAGCCACCTTCCAGTCTGACAGTTCGGATAGTGAAGATTACCAACCACTAAATATTATCCCTGCACGATTGCCAATAGAAGTGTAAGCGAGACATGAAGCGATTGCAGCGGGACAAGGCCCAAGCGGCAGTACAGCAGTAGCAGAACATGGAACGGGAGCAAGAGCAAAATCTAGAGGGACGAAAGCGAGGCGAGGAAAAGGGGGACAGAAACAAGGAAAGGGGAGCCAAGACCGACCGGCGTTAGCGGCGAGAGAATGCCTTATGATTAGTAGCCAAGAAGAAGACGTCGAATCTGGCAGTCAAAGTGAAAGCTCGGGGACCAGAAGGAGTACCAGAAGAAGGAAGCCATTAGATAAAATGGGAGGAGTCATGATCGA
This sequence comes from Symsagittifera roscoffensis, assembly GCF_963678635.1. Classification (NCBI taxonomy): domain Eukaryota; kingdom Metazoa; phylum Xenacoelomorpha; order Acoela; family Convolutidae; genus Symsagittifera; species Symsagittifera roscoffensis. Next base: position 19,905,956 of record NC_087065.1, on the reverse strand, counting down.
AAATATCCAAGGGGCGGAACAAAAAGGAAAACATCCAGGGGGAGAAGTAAAGTGAACTTTATTTAAAACTCATTTAAAACTCGTTACCCAGGGAGAGGGATGGCCATAAGCCTAAAACTCAAGTTTTTGTATTGTGTTAGTTGAGGCGGCAGGTTGAATATTATTAATTATTATATTAAATTTAAATTACTATGTATTTAAATTTTTTATCCATACGGAAATGTCAGGGGCTACAATGTTCAGTTGTCATTCATCCTAGTTGCTATTTCTTTATCTATTTATCTCTGAGAGTTCTCACACTATAATTAAGTGTGAGTTTGGTACCTGCCTGTCAATCAGCCTAGAACTGTCTAGCTGTTATGCGTTGACCTCTAGTTCACTCTCTTATTTATGCGAACTAGAATACAGTCAATTCAGTATTTAACAGCCATCGTTTTATCATTCCTTGTTAGCCCTAACTGCTTGCGAGAAGCCGTAAACCCTGGTGATAAGCCTGGAACCTCTTCACCACTTGGAATAACCTTGAAGTATTCTGCTCTACGTTTGGATCAGGTCAGTTGACTGTATTTGTTGCCAAAGTACTGAAATGTACTCAGTCTTTCTGCTGACGACTCCGACTGGGCTATGGTGACTGTACGGTTCTCTGGTATCGTTGACATACTTTTTATCTAAATTACCAGGCTGAGGAATTACAGGGTTGCAATTACTTTTTGGGCTTCAACCATGTATGTGCTACTCGTGTCGTGTTTCTTAAAAGGTCTAGGAAGGATCAAGCCTAAACTATTTAAAATTTGAAAAAATTTAAAATCTTTTTAAGTTGTTTGAGTTCTAAGTCAAGATTCAAAAAAGTTTGATTTTCTTTCGCCCATTGCTTCATTCAGGGTCGTTATTTTTACGTGACGAATGACTCTGCATTAAAAAAATTCCAATTTGGAATGGCTCATGCTAATTGTTCTGAAAGTCAAAGAAAACCAGTAATACAAATGCTTTGGGTAGTTTTTTCGCAAACAGACCTTTTGAGAAACGAAATTCACAGCCTGCGGGAACCAATCCGGAAATTTTAGAATTGCTAAGCGTTTCCTGGCAATTGCCTAAAATGGGTTGGGTTGACAATTGCTCATTTAACCCGCTAAATGATTTTTATGCGTGGTTAATTAACCCGCACTCATAATCGTTTTGAATTCAATTGAGGCAAACCAATTAGTCACAATTATTCGACAAATTTTTTAGCCATTTGTATTGGCATTCCAAAATTTTTTAGTTATATCCATTTTGATCAGCTCTGTGATGCTATAATTTTTCTATATGTAATTTCATTCCAAACAAGATTTTTTCTCCTTTTCTTCTAGAATATAGTATATAATATTTTTACAAGTAACAAAGCAACAAAATTGGGCATTTCTTAGCTTAAAATCAAAAACCGATACTCGTTTTGGAATGCAAGCTTGAAACATTTGCGCAAAACGTGCTTTTCTTTTTTCGAAACTTAAAAATGATTATGCGCTTTATTTACTGACTTAACATAATTATACAAAACTTGCTTATCTATGTTCAAGCGTGCTTATCTATGTTCAAGTTAGAAGTTTGAGTTTGCTTGTGATTACAAAAATTTTATTTTTTATCGTGTTTGTGTTGAAATGTTCTTGTTAGTGAAAAGTAACAAGAACTTTGACATTGTAAGAACAGATCACTGAGTCGACATAATTTTAATTGATGCACTTTGTAATTCATGACGCCATTCTGTCTAGGATGTTTTGTTTTAAGTCATTCAATTTGGACGTTGTCAAATGATTGTTAGTTATGTCCTCAAGTTTGCTTGTTGTAGCATAAGACCAGATTCTATTTAATGAATAAAAACTCTTCAGCAACCAAAAATCTGGGACTTCAAATTTTTTTCTTGGAATTTTAAATTTTTTGGAAAAACTTATGTTATATAGTACTTCAAATAATTTTTATCTCGTGAATTAACGTGAATTATTCTTTCAAATTAAAATCTTTCAGAAAAAATTAGGTTATCGGTCATTTGAAACTTTTACTTTTTATTCAAGAACTCCAATTACTGTAAAATGCGAGTTCTGATAAATATTAGTTCAAGAAATAAACATTTATCAGAAAATACTCAAAACTAGTCGATCAAATAAGTTAAGATTATGATATATTTTTGTAAACTCAGCGTTTTGTTAACTCAACAAGTTTCTAAATGAAATTGGACCACTATCACTTGATGACTATCAGAATATTTTGCAGCAAGGCTATGGATGATAGTTAATTTTTGTTTCGTTAATATCATTTCAAATCTACTGTACAATCAAACAAAGGAAATCAAAAATAGAAGAAACGTTGTTTGAAGTTTTTTTTGTAGTGTAAATGCTTGTTTGGTGGTTTTCACATGTGTTTAAAACCAAATAAGCAAACGCTTATTTTGAATTTCTAAGCAAAAAAAAACTTTGCTTACAAAACTTTTTGTTGCTGAGTGCAAGGGTTCTTATGCTCGTAATGTTTTGAGCAGGGTTGTGCGGACTTACTTACTAGCAAGTAAGTTACTAGTAAATATACTAGTAACTTACTAGTAAGTAAAACAAGACTGCTCGTATCAGGGCGAAGCCCTGAATGTTCCGACTGCCTTTTAACGTTTATGGAGCAGTAATAACATAAAAAAATTCAATGAAATAAAACAAAATGAAAAAAAAAAATCTAAAATTTGAATTTTTTTAAATAAAAATCATCCCCCACACGCCATATAAAGTACAAAAGGATAGATTTCGCTTCTTGTAACAAACCAATTATGGCAAATAGGCTTCTTTTAACCAATTTGGAACGCCTATTAAGATGGATTAACTCTCCGCTTACTCGTTAATAACGCGAAATATATCGCGCGTTAATTGTCCCAAATTAACCAAAATGACAATATTTAAACCACTGTAACTTTACGAAAAATGATCACAGGTGAAATATCTTTTCAAATTTGAGCTCAGGACAACAATAACTTTCGAATGATATAAAAAATCCGTCAAAAAAGGCTAGTTAAAAAGTCGAAATTTGTCTGAAGAAGAAAAACCCACCCCGAGCACAAATATTCCGTTACTTTCGTATCGAAAGTCGAAACAATAAAGCTTATTACTAGTAAGTTGAACCAAAATGAATTTGTTGAAAGAAATGAAGCTCAATTATCAGTCGAAAGAGCAGATAAACTTGTTTTCATATTCTACAACGCTGCTTTACTTGATAATACTGATCAAAATGATTATTTAGGTGATTTTGAGTTTGTGGAAAATGAATGGTCTTCAAACTTGGTAGTTTTCAAGCAGACCCTGAGTTTTTGAAACTTACTAGTAAGTAAAAGTAACTTACTAGTAAAAAAAAGTGGTAACTTACTAGTAACTTACTAGTAAACGAATTTTACTTACTAGTAACTGCACAACCCTAGTTTTAAGTTAAAACTGTTGTCGTTTGGAGGTATAGGCTAGTTAGAGTACAAAGTAGCTGTATTTATGTTTCTTTTGAATTGTTCTTTAGTCAAAAACAAGTTTTAATTCAATTAAATTTTCTTTTTCCTTAGAGCAAGTCAAATTGCGTCATTCGTTTTTGCTTTTTCAGTTTTTTCTTTCTCGCAGTTTTATCATCTTCTGGTTTTTCTCACTCATTCGGTTGTGAATTTAAGAATATATCTCTTCTTTTTTTTCGACGTACACATTCATTTTAGGGATAAAAATAAGAAAAAATTGATCACTTCGATACATCCAGGGTTTTGGAGAATATGCCGTATAGTTAGGTTAAAATTACACAGTTCCACAAAAACTGGCGTAACAATTGACTCATGTGTTGCGGCATGTATTATAATGGTACAGGTATATTTTTTCACACTTCTCCTGTATCTTCTAAAAGATGATTTCTAAAAGTGCTTACGTAGTTTTTGGATGCTCCCGGAAATCATTTGGCCGTTTTAACATCAAATGAAAACATAAATGATATTTTAATGATCGAATTGCTTTGAGCGTTTTTAGCTGAGCCAGGTAAACAACAAAGATTACAGCCAACACTGGTAAAAAATAATTAAATGGAGAAAAAACTAAGTTTAAAACATAACAAAAAGCAATGAGTTCAGAATCCAAGGAAATACAGTGCCAAATAGAATTTTCATTTGAAAATTAGAAATGAATTTGAGTAAAACATTTTCATAAAAATTTCTATGCGTCATAAAAACGCTTGATGGTTTTCGATAACATCTTGGGTTTTCATAAAAAATATATACCACTAACATGTCGCTAGAGAGTTGTGATTTGATTTTTAGTTTCTTTTGAGCAATTTCGTTAAGTTTCTACCCTAAGATGAAAAGTTTCAATACCTTTTATCAATTATTTATGTCCGGGCGGTTTCAAGGATAGTAGCGGATCCTCTCCCCTCTGAGTTTCGAGTCCCTTACTTTAAGATATCCATTTTTGGCCGAAAAATCCAGACATTTTTCTAAGGAAGCTTATGGCGCCAATATATACTAAATTTGAAGGGGGGAAAAAGCGTCAAAAAAGCGCGAATTTTTGGTCAAATTTTTCCAAAAAAAACAGATGTTTTTTCAATCATTTGACTGCAGCGCAAAAAAGTTTGTCAAAATAGAGTTTTTATAGTGCTATCGGAGCGCGCGGACAATCATTTTTTTTGATCGGACGAAAATTAATCGGTCGATCTAAAAAAGGACTTTGGTCGATCTAAAAAAGGACATTTTTTAAAAATTCACTCAACCGCTTGAAAAATTTTTAGATCCGCCGCATTTAATTAGTTGCAGAAACTTTCATAGACTTCGCGAAAATGTTCAAAGGTTTTTCAAGTTCCAAATAAGGTTTTTTATTTTAAAATTGGTCCGACAGGTTACTAGTTACAAAAAACTTAACCAAATCGTTCAAAAAATTTGCCCGTTGTTCAGTTTAAACCGGATTGTCGAAATTGCAGCAGAATGTGCCTGAGAGAATAGTCAACTAGGTCAACTGTCAATCTTCACCAAATGAATTGTAGTAAAATTTTTTCATTAAAAATTTTAAGATGTGATTTATTGATTTGCTTCAGTTGCTGAAGTCATATGATGATGAGTGTTTTGAATGTCACAAGTTGAATGTAATAACTATTGTTCTCGCACAACATCAAAGTTTGTTAATAACGGTTCTTTTTACCCCATCAAGAATCGGCTCTTTGATGTCGTCCCTCAAAGTGGGTTGAATGTAATCTAAAATCATTTCTGATCAAATCTGGCTATAGACTGCCCCATTTCTTGTTCATATCTGTGGTATAGACATAGCCGGTCTGATTGAAATGTCTAAATTTTCTGCATATCTTAACATGCATAGCTGGTTTATGGTTGTCTGATGAATGGCTATGGTTAAAAAAGATAAGCTATAAAACATGTAAAACGTATTTCAGCGAAAATATTTTCAGTGGCCATGTCTGCTTTAAGTTAACCTCAAAAATGGGTTAGTTTTTGGACACTTCGGCTTGGTGTTATTTATGAACAACGACATACTTTGAAAAAAGCTAGACTTAGTTCGCATGGTCGCAGTTTAAAAGCAATATGGATCATAATGTTATCTTACTGCTTTTGAGATTTTGAGCTTTTTCTCCGCTATTAAAATGACACTTTCTGATTTGGTATAAAATTTAACTGTATCAGTGCACGAGTAGTTTGTTTAAAGATGAAAATACGTTTTAATCAATGTTTAACCAGAAGTTTAAAACATACAAGAAACTGATTTACGTTCTGGCGTACAAAAATGGTTTGATCAGATTTGAAGTTAATATATGACATTTTTTCACAAAATGGTTTGTTGTACTTTCAAAATTGTTGTACTCATGCTGACAATTGTAACAAAAATAACTTTTCTTTTTTCTCTCTGAAAAACGGTGCAGCTTAAAGATACAATTTTAACAACTAAAACCAAATTATTCTGAAACCCAATTTGCATATTGAACAGCTATCCGAATCGAATCAGAACTTACATATCTTTGGTAACAATTCAGCGACAACACAAAAGTCATCATGAGTTTTAGTAAATTTGCTGGTTCCGCGATTGAACAGAACGCGGGTAGAATACGTGACATTGACAAATGGGACCCAACGGATAAAGAGAGGAAGTGGCTTCTAATATCAGGTGCAAGTGAGCCTCCTAATTATATCCAGCTGTCCGAAATCGGGGAGCGTGAGACGAGAGGAGAAAGGCGGGACTTATTTCTCAAAGGTCAAAGTGTGGATTTCGTGAACATGGAGAGAGCTGTTGGTCATCATCTCTACAACAGAGTGCAAAATCTGCACATGAGAAAAGAAGATGTGAAATCAAGCGTTCAAAAGTTTTTCCAGCATTGCAAAGAGAAAAAATACAAGCCAATGCTATATTACACTGGCCATGGGGAGATGCCAACTGGAAACTGGTGTCTGGCAGACGGTACAGTTGGAATAGAAGAGATCTTCGATTGGATCCCAACTGGCATGGAACCCCCAACTATCTGCACAGACTCTTGTTTCGGAGGTGTGTGGGCTGATTTCTGCATTAGAAAGAATATCCCAGGATTTCACTGCCTCTCTGCGACGGAGGCTGACCAGGCTGCTTATGATCACACTGGTAAATTATACTCGACCGTTGAACCATATATGCTGGTGTCAAATTGTAAAATCAAATACAGCTTAACGTCAAAGCGACTACCTAATTACAACTATAGCAATGGAAAGCGATATAATATTAAGGAATGAAAATCATTCTCAAATTCAATTCAAATTCAAGTTCACCTGCTCCTTTAGTGTTTCGGTACAAAATTGTTTCGGATGATATTTTTAGACTAAACAACTTCTAATAAGTCTTTTGTCATTAAATAAGTTTTTTATCCTCATGACTATACGCGCTTTACATTTTGCATTCAATTTTGGTATTTTGCCAAAGTATTTAAAAGTCTTTGCGAGCCCTTTGTTTACCTATATTTAAAAGACAGCGCAAAACTTGTCCTTGGTGATTGAGGTCAAAACCATGATATGGTCATTTACTCACTTGTGAAGCCGTCACCTAACGTTACTTTTATTGGAAAAAACAGGCGATTTCTGAGACTAATCAATTTATTTGTGTTTAGATGGAGGAGGTGAACTGACACACTACATGACGGGTAATGAGAGTAAACCTGAAGATCAGCGACCTTCTACTGAGCCAATGTTCAGCAGAGGAAACTACGCTGAATTCCCTACACTTGTAAAATACTGCAAAACTAATTACGTAGACTTCATCAGATTTCATACGTACAATAACCAACAGACTTTGATATCACAGAGTGTACATGATAACAACATGTTCGCTATATTCGGTCATCACAAAAAGTACAACACAAGGAAGAAGCAGTTTTGGGTTAGCTCCTCGTTCAAAGAAGTAAAGGAACAAGTAAAAATTCACAGCAAGGCAGGCATGAATATTTTCTCACTTGCAGCTGATCAAGAAACGGGAAAGTTTTACGTTTATATGATGGAAGATTTTTGCAAGGCTCAGTCCATTATGCAAACTGAAGATCCCGAAGATCTTTTTTTGTCTGGTCTGTCTGTGACTAGTGTCACTTGCCTCAATAAAAAATACATTTTCGTAGTAACTGCCGGTGCGAGCCAATATGAGAATAAAGAACAAGTGATATTCACAAAGAGCAACAGGTCGGATCTAGATACTGAAATTAAAAAGCAGAGGTCAGAAGGAAAAGTGATTACCTCTTTTTGTATTAATCACGAGTTGAGTGAGTACCTGGTAGTGATGACTGAGATGGAAGGGTGCGAGCAGGCGAGTGGATGGTTCAATATTAGAATTAATGATGGAAGCAGGGAGCGTAACAAATGGGCAGAGCCTCATGTGAGAAGAAATCTATTGTACGCAATAGCGTGTGAGGATTTTTCAGATCATCAAACCTTCTATATTATGACTTCGGATGAGGATAGAAATGGATCTCTACTCAGAGGTACATCCTTCTTCAGCTGAGTGTTACATCAACATGACCTTCTTCTGACGAGTATAATTTATCTTAATCAATTTCTTAATTGATATTTATTTTGACCCAAAGCTATTATACCAACTATTTGTTTCAGTGAGTTAACTGCTTCACATCTTGTGCACCACAATACAACAGTGAACTTTAAAATCGATCGTTTCAATGCTGGAACAATTTTTGCTGTAAATAATTGTTGAAATAAAAACTGCTTTCAATTTGGAAAAAAGTGCTTTGTGCAGATATTGCGATTACTGAGTTTTTAAACAAAAGCAGAAGATATAGCAAAATTATTATCCGTTATTTTTAACACCCTTTATTAGAAGTATAGATTAGTTTCATTAAATCAATATTTTTATCCTAACATTTTTTCAGACAAGCAGTTTGCATTAACTATATAACTAATTTCTCAAATCAATCAGAGCTTGATTTAATCCTATACAATTAGTGAAAAATAAAATTATGCTTAAGCACGCATTTGTAAAAAGATTCAAACCCAATCAAGCGAAAACTTGCTTTAGCCGATACTTATTTTCTCTATAAAAATATTAGTATTTGGTTGATGTTTTTGATTGATCAGCAAAAAACTGTGCCTTGAAATTCAAATCCATTAAAACATGTTTTTAGCTGATCAAATTACCTAAATTTTTTTATAACTTCAGAACGCTCATTAAAATTTAGATAACCAAGATGCACATTAAGTTTAACGCTCACCATTATATTTGAAATTTTGATAAATCTGAAATCATTAACATAGTGCTATTTTGATCTAATTCAAATTTCACCTCAGAAACTTTTTTGATGACGTATTTTATGATCACAATTTCGTTCATAGGATTTTGCAC